>NC_091494.1:9137914-9293887 GCF_947461875.1 Haliaeetus albicilla | reverse complement strand
AATATGGTAGCTAGAATTAGATGGTGCGTTTTCTGTAAACTACTTTTTAGTAGTTTTCATACAAATTATTCCAGTAAGTACAAAGGACCTAAGCATTTGTCAGGGTGTGCCAATCTTGATGTGCTGCTTTTCCATGTTCAGGAAGAATTTTAGGAGGAGGGAGGTACTGTTGGTGCTAGTCATCTATTGGAAGGGGAGATACAGAGGACCTGGGGGGGACCTGGAAGAAATACATTTCTTGTCCCACTGGTTTGGTTTCCTGTAAGCATATAGTTGCAGTAGGGGATTTGCACTAGGGGCCTGAGTAAAGAGCACATATAACCGTGCAGCATTTATACATACTTCCAGTTGGGTATCCCTTAATCCTGTTATACCACTGACTTGGCATTACTGAACTGTGGGGTTAATTTTCACCAATTTAGTCAAAGTTTCAGATGCTGTTTTCCAGTTTTGTTATTTACTGATTTTACGCTTTCATATAGTTACTCCAACAGCTGTAGCATATTGGTATTGCCTCAATTCAAATGCTAGCTAGGTTGGCTGAGCCATGTGGTACAGAATGCTGTGCTTCTGCTGAGCAGAGCACGAGGCCGCAAATCATTTTGAATATTTATCTGACAAGTAGATTTCCTGCTGACTGTGTAGTTATATTGATGTCCCTCAACAGGAGACAGCCAAGCTATATGGAAGAAGGAAGCTGGAGAGTAAATCCATGCAAGGACTGTTAGGACTGTCAAAGGAGGGTTTTATATGTGTGAAATATTTTTGCTTGTTTGCTTTGTTGGCAGGGTTATCTCTGTGGGCACACAGAGGCCTGCTCATTTTGATTCAACCACTGGTTTATAATCTTCTTTTGTTAGGATTTCCCAGAACCTGGGCCCTGTGATGGTTTGACTTGAGGCCTTGATGTACATACTCTGATATGTACCTGCAGACACTGGGTTCTCTCACTGATGATCTGTGGGTTTTTTAAGAGCTCAGATCTGCTGCTGCTCCTCCCAAATCTGTCAGATCCATAATTTATTACTTCAGTTTCCAGCCTTGCAAGCACGGATCAGTCAGTCTGGTTTAGAAATTACCTACTTCATTAGTCACAGAGCATTAGACTTAGTACCAGGCAAACCATTCCTTCCAAAATCCTCTTTAATTTCCAGGAATCCTTTGACTTTTGGTCAGCCATTCCAAAGACTGAGTGATATTAGGGAGCAGAAAGAGTCCATTACCTGCACAGAGAAATATTTAAATGTGGTGTGAATCAATATATAGAAGATAAAGGGAACATGGAAGGTATTTTTTCCTTGTTTTTCTCTGTGATATCAGCCCTTTTTCTTGACCAAGTTGTTAGTTCTTTTGAGAAAAAAACAGCTGTCCTATTTTGGCTGTTACCCAGGAGATGAAAACTGCCTGTCCCGGTTATTACTGAAAGCCAAGTGGGGAGGTTTAGGGCCTGAGGGTAATTTGGAGGTGGCAGAGAAAACCTTTCTCTGAAGTTTGAGAACACAGTATTGGGGGAAGCTGATAACTCATGGGCTCTTTTCATAAGCTCTTTTTCGAATAAAACATCCTTTGGTGTCTCTGAAACCAAGAGCACAGAGTTGGAGGAGACCAGACCACTGATGTATTTAGGTCCTTACTTCTTTAAGGAGTTGAATTTGACCCTGAAAAAAAGGAGGGGCATTGGGAGGACACAGTAGCAGGTTCCCAACTTGTAAAATTTTGTTGAAGATGACAGGGATCAATTTGCCATATCTATTTATGTAAGGCAGGGAAAAAAGGTTCTTTTGCAGAGTGGAAGACCTAGACTGAGAACTTGGCTGCGTAAGGGGAAACCACCCAAAATGTAGAAGTAGTAAAAAGAAAAATAAAAATGGAGCAACTTTCCTCTGGTGGTTGTGGACTCCATTTCAATGGAGCTTTGTCAGAATGGATTAAATGAGTGTCTGGCAGGGACAGCATAGGGATGCATCACTTTGCTATGCAAGGGACTGCATATGCTAGGCTAGGCTGCCTCTTGAGGTTCCTTCCAACACACATTTTTGTCGTTTGTGTTGCACGATCACAAAGTGAAAATATTAACAAACTGAGAAACTACTTAATGTATTTTAAAAGAATTTTTTGTCTAAATTATAAGAAATGGGGCCTCTGCTTGTTTTTAAACTTACCAAGTGCATGACACAATGCTGTACTGGTTAAACGGCTTTCAAGTTCTGACTTACTGTGTTCTGGATCTCACAGGTGAGATCAAGTTTATCTGAATGCTCTGGTTTGCTACGTTTATGCTAACCTAGTAAAAGCAGCAGTACAAACTGCAAATTCACAATAATTTTACCAGAATATTTGAATTTATTTTTTATTTTTCCATTTCAAGTTTCATGGTCAGTCTTCACCATTTGTTTTTTCTTTGCCCCTTTTTCTCCATACGTAAAGGGAGATTAGATACTGGACTGAATTTGGATGTTCCTTGATGTAAGTTAATGCCCTTTTAAAAAATCCATTTTCGAGTGTTACATGTAAAAGGGTTAACTAAAAGATTAAGTAGATTTTTCTGTTTGCAAGTAACTGTATCTGTTTTCATGTCATAACCTTGTGACCATTCCCCTTAAAAGAAAATGTTGTTTTCTGAAATACTGAAAGATTCAGCTATACATATGGAAGCATACTATTACATCACCATAACTTACACGAGACCCACTACTGGTAGTGCTGGTAATACAGGATTTGTATGGCATGAAACTTTTAAGTCAGGTGCTAATTTCTGACTATTCAGTCACTTGTCTAGTATTCTATACCAGAAATTAGTCAATCATTCCATCGAACACAAAGATTTTTCAGGTGGATCCTATTTTCTACCTTAAAACAAGAAGTTTAGTTCAGTCTTTCAGAAGGTGCTGCAATGTGCCTGTGCAACTGTATTACAATCACTTTGCTTTAATATCAGAGAATACAGATTCAGTCATCTGCATTACTTTGTATGTTAGCAGAAGAGAGGAGATGTTGTTTAATGCCTCTACTCAAGGTAATATTTTAAAATATGATTGTTGATTGTGCTTACATTTTTTTCTGAATGACTGTTCCCCTTTAACCAAAGTTATTCATATCAAAAGTTAAGAATGCAGCTTGTTCATGGGAAGGTTGATAGGAAAAGGTCAGTATCCATTTTGCCTTTTAATAGACAAGATAATCAGATGAAATCTGAAGATGAGATGTGTGTGGCTTCATGTCTTACCTTCAGGTGCAATAGAAAGCAAAGAGGAGAGAAAAGCTTTTTCCAGAACTTACCTGTTCACTGGTGTCACTTTATACAATTTCCTCTTTTTAAGAGGAGTAAGAAATAGAGGGGAGAGAGAGTTCAGAGGGTTGTATTATAATGTCCCTTCTCTAACACATTGACCAGACAGAGAGAGCAAGAATTGTGGCTCACCTTACCACACTGGAAGCTGACAGCCAGGTTTCAGAGGTCACCTCTGAGTTAGAACTGCCTTCTGAGCAACTTGGTGAGACTGTTTTCCAAGTTGATCTGTTTCTTTTCCATCTTTTCCATCTTTTAGTGTGTCACTTTTTTTTTTCTTTTTTTTTTAAACGGTGCACATAAGCACACATGAACATTATTGTTCTTCCTGGAACCATTCTGGATGTTGAAAAACTGTTACAATCTGGTCTCTTGGGATATTTTTGGTTTTGTAATGCTCTGAGGCTTTCTTATGTATAAATGATGAAGTGCTAAACTGAGCCCAGTTATGGTGAGTCTCTATGGAAATACTGCAGAGATTTATATTGTCTGCTGCTATACTGAACAATTACTTCTGAAATGTGAAGACCTTTTGGATGGGTTTTAGGAACTAGTATTTTGTAGTAGGGAGAGATCTTCATTTATCAGACCTCTGCCTAGAATGATTGGTTCAAAATACAGATTGTTTTGTTATCAGACACTGATAGATTAGGAAGGCATTGTGGTGTGTACATTAATGTTTCTTGTATGGTTTTTGCTCATTCACCCCTTTTCTTTTGTCAGATAGTTATATATCTAGCATTTCATACTAGTAGTGAGGGGTCTTGGAAGGACTAAAAAAAATCTGAAGTGGGATGATTTGCTTTTGGGAGGCAGATGGATGGGCTGCCACAAAAATGGGGGGGAGGATGACATCTTGGAACCAAAGCTGCTCTTAAACGTTATCTGTAGAAAAATGATTTGTCTGCTGTCTGCCTTGGAGAAGAGATGCTCACCGAGCTCAGTGCATCGGTGCATTGATGAAATGTAAATGGTGGTTCCTTCCTATTCCTTAAAGTGACTTTGCCAAACAGAACTTGAGTATCTGAGCTGTAAAAGGATGCACAACTGGGGTTTAAATTTTTGTTTAACTACTGGAATATGCCCTGCTCAAATTATCATCATCATCAGTAGTCCACAGAATCTCATGTCCTCCTATTTAAAGTACACATACATGAATTTATGCAGAAAGGATTTGGGCAATCTAGTAGATTCTGTATTTATGCAGAAAGGACTTCAGTTCTGAAGACTTCTTGGAGATTGCTGTGGAAAGTGTAATGATGGAAGAGTGGTTTGGAGTGTTATGATGGCAAGGGAAGACACTTGAGACAAAACCCAGACCATCTACAAAATGAAACAAAAAGAAAGCATCTGTAGCTTCCTGTTTCTGTAGACAAATGCTGTCAAATTCAATGACGTTTCTGAAATAGAGCTGAAGTGGAAAAAAAAAGCTCATTCCTGAAGCTCTGGGTAGCTGGGCAACAGGATAAAAACATCTAGCAGATCTATGTGGAGACTTTAAAAAAACCACAACACAGTATTGCACACTTTAGAATCTTCAGAAAAGAGAAGTTACATACTAAGAAAATCCTGCTTCTGTTTAAGTAGTTATTCTAAACTGTTAGTTACCAGCTAATCTAAGTGGCCTAATAAAAAGGTGTGGTAAGAGAAAAATCATTTTCTGTCAGTAGTAGATATGTTGGCAATATACCCAATAAGTGTATTGTTTTCCTATGCACCATTTTGACATACCTCAGGCAAAGTATCAACCTTTAAGTATGTGTACCCAAGCTTCTGGGAAATGAATTTCTAATATACAAGAAAAATACGTGTTTTGGATAGTTTCTAGCTTCATGATGCTAATGAGACTTTATATAGAACTGCATTTGAATACTTATAATTCTACTGAACTTTTTTTTTTTTTTTTAATGAGAAGTTGAGTGCAAAGCATTAAATGGAAAACTCTAAGCAATAGTGCCATTACTGCTTTTTTCAGATACTTCAGTAGGAACTTGCAAGTGACGTGACACCATGGTAGCTCTTTCCTTGAAGATCTGTGTCCGCCAATGCAATGTGGTGAAGACAATGCAGTTTGAACCATCCACTGCAGTGTATGATGCCTGTAGAGTTATTCGTGAACGAGTCCCAGAGGCTCAAACGGGACAAGGTAAGTTCCTATATTTGTCCTTAGTCAATTCATTGGCTGAATTGAAAATAAACATAGACCCATGGGTTTTTTTACACTGTTCTGTTCCTCCATTTATCTTTCAGGTTGGAGGGTTTGGGTTTTTTTATTTAAATCATAAGGCTCTGGGGTGAAAGGCACAAAGTGCAAACAGATTTTTAAGTCACAGAAGGTAGCTGCATTCTTCTTCTTTCCGTCCTGACGGACGTTTTTCTACAAAGGATGCTTTTTTTGTGGAACTTTGACTCCTTAAATAAATTGCTTGTTTGGCTGAAAGAGGATTTTCCCCTGCTTGGAGAGCAATTTTTGTGGTACCATTTTTTTAAAGCAATGTTTGTGGCAATGCTTTTGAGGAAAATCTGGGCAGACTTATATTGTGCCTCAGGAAAGGAAGTGACAACACAAATTACGAAAGAATGGCTGGACATCTCCAAAATGCGCAAAGGGAAATGTTTGAAACTGGTTAATAACTAAAAGCATCACCATGCTGTGCATACCATATTCACAATGCTGCTATGTATTAATAAAATTTAACTGTCTCTGTACCTATTGAGCAAATTAGATGAATGCAGACTGTGAAACGCATCTTCACTTGGACAAAAGCTCTAGTTTAAATGTAGTCAGAGTTGTCAAAAAATTAAGATTCTTCAGAGCCCTTTGGTGTCGTACTGTATATAATGCCACTGGAATGTAATTCTTAAAGGAGATTGTTTATTGAGTTGTATGCACAGCTCTCAACCTTCAGAGCTCTTTTGAAAATCTTGTTTGAACTGTTAGAAAAACTTACTGGTAATAGTCAGTATTACTTAGAAATGCTTCTCCTTTGTAGGAGTCCTTAGGAAGTCTAGTTATAGAGCTTCAATTTTCAGGTACAAGCTGTGCATTTTGTACCATACTGATCTCTCAAGGCAGTGATTCTGAACAGCTGTTGAATTCAGAGAAGTTGAGTAATAAATATCCCTGAACATCATGAACCTCATAGAAAAGCCTAGGAACTCCCCTCAGATTTAGTAGGGCTTTTCCTTTTTATGTGATTGCAGTGCAATTATGAACTTCAAACAACTTTATGAAGTTGAGTGATGAACAGGAATAAAGTTACTACCATATCCTTTCCCTTTCTCTGTAGCTGTTAAAATATGTGTTTTGCCTGTTAGTTCAGAATACTCACAGTGGTGCAGTACAGACTGATCAAACTAGTTCCTCCACAACAGAAAACGTAATTGTCCTGTATTATGACTGTCAGCCATGCACATTGCACTTCTCCAACAAGCTTGCATGCTGGCACAAAGGCAGCTGTGATGTTAACATGCAAGTTGCACGGCCACTACTATTTTGTTACTAGGGTGCATCCCACAGAAATTAATATCAGAGCAGTCTGTGCTTCACTGGTAATTCTGCGCTCCGTGCAAGGCGCTTTGTGTGCTTCTAAAGGTCACAACCTATTTATAGGCACAAATTCTAAAATTTTACATAACTGATTCTGTACTGAAATTGTGCCAAACATCTCTGTATGTACGGATCACTTGGCTTTTCAGGGGAATTTTTAATTAGGGTCAGCATGAAAAGTTTTTCTTCTTATTCAGTTCTTTTTGGAAGGATTCTTCCTTCAAAATTGTGTATGTGTAAGTCAGTTACACTTTATTAATTAAGTGTGAGGTCTTTTATATACTTGCATGAGTAACAATGTGTTTAATGTGAATGCTGTTAAATGTAAATTGTTGCTATGCGTGACATTTAAAAATGAAACATTGTCCAAAAATTGTAGCTATTTTTACCTGACTTTGTGATCAGAGGGTCTGAACACAGGGCTGAAAGAAAACAGGGTACCATTCATGCACAGAGCTGTTCTAACAGGCTGCGTGCACACAGCTGGCCAGTTTGTATGAAGAAAGCTGTTAGCTTAAACTCTAGAACTGCAATTAGAGCAGGCTTAGCAGAGGAACAGTAGTTTACGCTGTTTGTGATAGTGCAGTGTACTCTGTAACAGTTCTTCATACATATGGATGGGCCTTAAGTTGACAGTCATGGTCCTTCAGTTTGTATACCTAGAGTTTAGTCTTTGAAGCCTAAGCCTGGGTTTGTTCTTCTGTGACAATGTTTTATCATTTAGTTGTCATTTGATTGTTTCAGAATCACATGTGTTTAGCCTCCAATAGATGCAAGTTTTTCCTGATATTTTTATTATGGATATAATTCTAGAAGCCTTGTATTTTTTTAAATGCCTAAACCTGAAGCATCTACCAAAAAAGATTCCGAAGTTTAGCATAAACTCAATACATGAAGAGTTGAAAACAAACTATATTTTTTTAAGATAAAACTACTGCTTGAAATATATACTATGGTTAAGTCCAAACTGCTTGTATTTTTGGTTAGTCAACTCCAAAGCAGGACCTATGAGCATTTAAAAAAGGTCAGCTTGAAGTAATTACAAATACAATACAAATTACACAGTAGATGTGACATTTTCTTGCTTAGTGAAGCTTTTGTTCAAGTCTACTATAAAGCCTGATCTACCTTGCTATCTGCTGCTGAACTAAATATTTTCTGAAGCACTGAAAAAAATTTATATCCAAATTCATTAAGAATGGAAGGCAAGTGTAATGGAAGCTTAACCCTGAAGCGGAATAACCTTTAATAAAACCATTTTGGCTTTATTAGGTTTGATATTTTTCAATGGCTCTCTGTTTCTTCTGTTCCACAGCCTCTGACTATGGATTGTTCTTGTCAGATGATGATCCTCGAAAAGGTATATGGCTGGAGGCTGGAAGAACGCTGGATTATTATATGCTGAGAAATGGGGTATGGTGCAAGTCTGTTGCTTCCTTCATCAACATGTTTTCTAAAAACATGTTTCCCAAGTAGCAAGAAGAATGTTTAGCATTTGGAGGAGTAGGAAGGTCTTGAGTCTGTTCTTGAAGTTGGCCCACTTCTTTTCCTTGCTGGGCCTCAGTAGTTATTTTCTGCATCTGGTTGTGACTGTGAGCTACTGTGGCCAATAGTGTCTTCACAATTAACAGAAAGATAAAAAATAAGTTTTGTAATAAGCTTTGTATCTGAGGTGACCTTGCATTATAGTGTGGGTTTCTTGTATACTAAAGATGATGAGGTCATATTTGCTCACATTATGGCCAGCTTGCTTACAACCAAAAGGCATTCCTATCCTTTTTAAATGCTGAACTAGTTTTCGCTCACAAAGGTACTTTGGTCTGTCCTGCCCTGTCTAGGTTTTGGTCTTGCCAGCTACGACAAGTTCTTGAAAAATGACATTGGCAGAAAAAAAAGTAGTCACTTTTCAAGTTTGTTACATGAATAAGTTTGCCTATACTATAACAAAGGAAAAATCCAGTTTGAGGGGTGGGGAGGGAATCCTATTTTAGGCATCTAAGTTAGTGGGTTGGCTTGTGGCAGCTTCTAAAAGCATTTAGAAACAGTATTGTTTACTTCCTAGGATATATTGGAGTACAAAAAGAAACAGAGGCCTCAGAAAATACGTATGTTGGATGGTTCAGTGAAAACAGTCATGGTGGATGATTCTAAAACAGTTGGTGAATTGCTGGTTACCATTTGCAGCAGGATAGGTAAGATTTTGGGACTCACATGCTTAAGAACTTGTTTTTCTGCCATATTTGCATCTTGATTTTTAGGATGTGTATTACTGGCCAGAAATTGGCACATCTGTTAAAAAAAATATTTAAATTCGTTATCAGTTAACATTTACCAAACACCTTTTTGAAATCTTTTGTCCAGGTTTTATGAAAGTTGGTAGAGAGTTTGCTATATACTTAAACTTCAGTATTTAGCAG
Organism: Haliaeetus albicilla; assembly: GCF_947461875.1. Taxonomy (NCBI): domain Eukaryota; kingdom Metazoa; phylum Chordata; class Aves; order Accipitriformes; family Accipitridae; genus Haliaeetus; species Haliaeetus albicilla. The sequence goes on along the minus strand of NC_091494.1, from coordinate 9,284,631 downwards.
TTGAAGGCACAAAGTTATCTGATGGTACAGTTATAAATTTTTTAATATATGTTACATTTACATATGCTTTCCTGCTCTGTGGTAGAGAATTAGAACTACATCTATACTTAATTTTAATGGGATAAAAGATGAATACTCTTAACCTTGAAATATACCTAAACTTAGGGCTCTGTGTTGTTACGATTAAGAGTTGATCACAGTATCGTATCATTTGTGAAACAACATATGGAAGCCATCCAGAGCAGCTGGTCAAAAATGTGTCATATTGGTTATAGTCTGTCTTTGTATTTAGAGACATTTTGGAAAACTAATGCTTACTTTACTATAAACATGCATCCAACATGGATTAGCTTAAATCATCTTAGACCCTTGCTTAATTCTTATTTAGAATTAAAGTGGCCTTAATTTGATTTAAATTAATTTACTTGGAAAGTGAATTAAGCTAATTTTAAATTAATCCATTTCAATTTTGTTTGAGTGTTTCTGTGCTGGTTTCTAATGTGCTGCAAGTAATTTACTTCAAAAATTAGTTTGACTTATTTTCTTGAATGTGGTCATGTAGGTGACCATTTCACTTGCTTTCCTGTATAACATAAATATGTTTTGCCAAGCAGTGTTAAAAACCAAGCCGAACAAAGAAATGAGAGCAACTTAGCACATGTGCTAAATGTTGTGAACTGATTTTTGATTCAGTTTCATATAAAATTCATAGGAAGAGCTGAGTTTTAAAACTGTAAAAAAAAAAAAAAAATCATGTATTTTACATGGTTTCTATTCCTCAGTCTGCTCTGCCACATTTCTTCTGCACATCGTGGGCAAGCTGAAATTACTCAGTTCTCAGGAAGCAACTGTAGGCATCCATGAAAGGAAACTTACTATGGCATATTTCCATTCTGGAATTTACTGCTATTTTAAATTCCATCATGTTTTTAAATTGGCGGCTTCTCTTGGTAGAATAACAAAAAAAACTTAGTATCTTTCTGACAGTGGCAAATGCAGCATATGATGAAGAAATGACGTATTTGAAGGATAATGCTGGATATTGGAGTGATGTCTTGAATGAGGAAGTTGTAGATTATTCTTGGCATCTCCTTCCCCATACACTGTTTTAGCATTTAATCTGGAATATATTTACTATACTTGAAACTAACCATTGGTGTGTTAATATATGGAAAAGAATATTTCACCTGTACTAGAATGTATTACATTTTTTCATTGTTACAAACACCAAGTTTACTTATAATTCCAGGAATAACGAATTATGAGGAATATTCCTTAATCCAGGAGAGCATCGAAGAGAAGAAAGAGGAGAGTACAGGAACGCTTAAGAAAGATAGGACATTGTTGCGTGATGAAAGAAAAATGGAAAAACTTAAGGCAAAGCTTCATACAGATGATGATCGTGAGTAGTGTATTCCAGGATAATTCTTAATTAATATCTTTCCACAGAATAGTGCAAGAAAACTGTACAGGAATGCATTTTTAGATTCTTCATTGTGTCTCAGCTGATCCCTACCTGTATTTTGCATCCTTTTACACATAATGTTGTCTACTACTGAGTATTTTTAAAATTAGGTAAATGGACAAGTTGTTGTCTCTAGCTGGGAGAGTTAGCAGGTCTTTTGAAGTGTTTTTCGTTACTTTTTTGGTAGGGCAGTTGTAACTTAAGTGTGAAGGGTCATTTCTGTAATGACCATTTTCTCCCCTTCATTACAGTTGGATATTTAAATGTTGATGCACACTGAAAGCCATCAAAAGGTAGTTTTGTCTTTGAAGGTATACATTTTAAGTGTAAATGGAGTTTGCCAAAGAACTAAGACAGTATTTGATTTGGGTTTTGTGTAAAGTCATGAGAACCATTTTTTCTCTTTTACATTAAGGCACTAAGATTAACTGTGACTGGCAGGAAGATGCTTTAAAACTGTGTTCAGGGATAAGAAAAGTAAACAGAACAATTGGTTTTAGGAGGAAAATGTGGTAAACTTTTTTAAATAATTTTGCAGTGAGATTTTGAAGATCTAAATTTAGTATTAAAATGTTACTATAGTTGTTTCTTCAACAATATTAATGGTGGTTTATACTGTAGTAAATTCTTGTTTCTCAGCAGTGCTGTTCTTCAATTCTCATTTGTAGCAACCTTCAACACTGATGACTAGAAGCTGAAATGAAAGCAACGTTTTTTGCAGAGTTCCTCCCTCCAGTGGAAATGCCAATTATCACATGATTTTCACAACAGCTTTTAACACTGGCAACGCTGCGTATTTAACAATGTGCGTGTCTGTGGTTCTGTTACAGTAAATTGGCTAGATCACAGCCGAACGTTTAGAGAACAAGGAGTTGATGAAAATGAAACACTACTGTTGAGACGAAAATTCTTTTATTCAGACCAGAACGTAGATTCAAGAGATCCTGTTCAGCTTAATTTGCTTTATGTTCAGGTACAGTATGTGTACGGGTTCTGCCTTGCCTGAGGAAACCTGTTAATTAGAAAAATCTTGTTGCTGAAATACTCCATTTTCTAGAATTCTGGTTCTGGATGTGCTTTGATTTTACTTTTTTTGTCTATTCCTCCAAGAACACATGATAGTACAGAGGCTTTGCTGATTCTTTTTAATCAAATACTTTCAACCCAATAATGGACACTCAACCAAAAATCCACTGACTTTCATGTCCTGTTTCCTCAAAATTCATGAATGTCTTCAGTGTTTTAAGTCATTCTTTTTAGTTTTTCTCCCCATTCTCTTCTATAGGTGATGCTTTCTCTGTAATATGAAATCTCAGGTCAGTCTTGCAACCAGCTTTCTGCTTCTCATCTCTTTTCTCTTCTGCCTGATCAGTGAGGGAGCTTCTTCTGCACTCCCTTTCCAATCTTCAGCCCAGACAGCAAACAAGGCAGGCTTCCTGTTCAAAATGGACCATATCATGTAACACAGTGGGAGTCCACCTAGCCAGGTTCCCCACACTGTTAGAGGTACTATACATACTTTAGCAAAGCTAAGAGTTTTATGCAGAAGATAGTATTTAACTGAAGGCTCTGGTGCAGTTGTCTGTAATGCAGTCTGAAAAAAAGCAGGCTTTTAAAATTTTTGTTAAAGGTTTTTTTAAAAAGTAAAAAAAAAAAAAACATTGAAAGTTTAATGGAATGTTCTGTTATACTTGCAGCTGATTCAAATGGGATTGCTCTAAATTACATTTTAAAACTCTGAGGCAAAAGGTAACGATGGCATTGCTTGTAAGACCGCATTATATTTTCAAGTATTTTAGAAGACTGTGTTACACTGAGCTGTTCTACTGCCACTTAGGTATTTCTTTCAGGCTGCTGTTAGGGCAGTATGTGTTGATACTGCCTTGTCATTGTTCTGTCTGTGGGTAGATGAGCCTTCTATTGCCAGAGCAATAAAATCCCTCATCTTCTATGACCACTAAATTTAAACAAATGGAAGGAAAATGCTGTTTGCCTTCTCCTGTTGCCATTTCTATACTAGTAATCTGTTTTTACTTACTAGTTATGCAGATCATTTTCCCTGCTATTACAAGGTGGTGAGATAAAAGCTCTTACATGTGTGTATGTACACACACGTATATATCTGTATACACATAAGTGTGTATAAATATGTTGTATTTTATATACACATATGGCAGGAAATAGATGTTGGCTTTTTGATGGAAGTTGTTACAATTGTTGTTTCAATAAGTCTCTGTAGATATTCACCAGAAAATAATCTAGTGCTTTGTTTATTTTGTTAGTCATAAACACATCCAGAATGGAATAATGAAGACATTCAGACAGAAAACTGTGTTGCTGGATTCCTGGGCCATGTTCAAGCTTTCAAGGAATTTCAGAGATGTAATAGTTATTTTGGATGTCCTTGACATGTCTTTGCTTATCTCCTATAGGCTCGTGATGACATTCTGAATGGTTCACATCCTGTCTCCTTTGAGAAGGCCTGCGAATTTGGAGGCTTTCAAGCACAGATCCAGTTTGGACCTCATGTAGAACACAAACACAAACCTGGATTTTTAGAGTAAACACTTCTAACTTCTAAATTCGGGTGACCTCATGTGTAACTAATGTTGAGTTGTTACAGACTAAATGCATTTTAGTACTCCAAGCAGAGGTAATCAGATTCAGTGTGTTTTCTGTAGCAGTCTCCCTGTGAAAGGAGCTTTATTGCACAAATCAGCAACCGCAGCTGGTGAGGGGACCTTTGGCAATGGCTTATTAGGCAGCACAGGGCACCAGCTCCCCCCCAGGGTGCCAGTTAAGTGTGCAGCTGGATTCCCCAACCACTTGGTAATGTGGGAGAACTGGGATTTTGTTCTTCCTTAGAAGTCTACTTCTGCCTGCATTTAGTAATGTCATGTGTGAATTAAGCATACATCAGTGTATATCACAGATGTTTGATTTGCTAGGAAAGTACACTAATGGAAAGATGCTTTGTCATTTGAATAAAGTTAATATTGCTGTGTGTAGAAGTTAAATTTTTCAAACTTTTTAGTGGCATTAATCACTTGTTCAGATTCACCCTCTCATGGTACTGTATGAATGGAGATCTAGAATTCTGCTCTTCGTTTCAGATATGGACAGGAGTCCTGCTTACAAGTGGCCCATCCTTTAACCTTTATTGCGGTACTTTGCCACTATCAGCAGGGCAAGTTTAGTTTGAAATTTAAATGTCCCATTTTTCTACCAATTTCGATTTTCTGATTGGTTTGCCTGCAGCAGAATTAACTGAGAGTCAGAGTCTGAAGAAAAGAATGTAGGAAGGTAAAAGCAAGCTATTTACTGCACAGTCTGTCAAGCCTTGTCTACATATGAGGCTCATAGGTACTTTAATGGGATGCACAAAACAATGGGTGTATACTTGGTTTCTGTCCCGTTCCACTGGCTGAGTGTTTAGTGCTGACTTTTATACTTCCTTTGTGAGCCTGAGTCTGGTTTTTACTATAGCTCAGGGAATCACTTTAAAGTGGTGGCTTGCTTTGGAACATGCAATGCTGCAATATTGGTTGTTTAAAACACTTCACTTTTGAAAGATTTTCCTAAAGTAGCAGTTCAGTTATCCAAACAAACCATGTGAAAAAATATCCTTCAGTTCCAATTAATAATCAGCTTTTCTTTGTTCTGTCTGTCTGCTACTGATTGGCCCATGAGCCTTTCCTAATAGGGGTACTGGTGTCTCTAAGAATTATGGGGACCCAGTGTAATAGCTTCAGTGTACTCCTGGTTCTTATTCCCTATAATTGTGACCAGTTATGCAACAATCTTCCTGTGGGATTTGTCCATTGTCTACTTATTCTTCCTTTCTCCTTCCACTCACTCCAGAGTATTCCTGCAGCAAACCATTAGGGTATTACCCCTTGACAAGCTAATGTTGTGTCACAGTAATGATTTCAAGAGTTAGGTGTTCCCAGCAATAGTTGTTTTTAATGTTTAAAGCAATAGTTCCCCACAAACTTAACCAGCAGTTTTTGCAAACTGCTGTGCAGAGTTCAGTTGCTTAAATTTTTCTAGGTTTTTCTAGGTGTTCTACTTGGTCTTTTCAGCGTAAAGATTTTTTTCTTTTTTTTCTTTTTCTTTTTTTATTAAGCTCCCATATAGTAACTATGTTTTATAGTGGACTGAAACTGCTGGGTGGCTGATATTTCTGCTTTGTATGCAATGCTAGATAGTTGGAAGTCCATCACAGAATACACAGAATACATCACACATATAAAAGTGCATTATCTTTTTTTTTTTTTTTAATCCTAATAGAAATGAAAGGTATAAATAACTGAACTGTATGTTAGAAAGAGGATGTTACTCCAGTGGAAATAATTTAGAACTGGACTTCCAAAATTTAGAACTTAGTTATTTTCTGCAGGGAATTTTCTCTACTGTTGTTTTATTTTCATTTAAATGGGCTTTGAATGTATTGGGATCAAGCCTTCCAGGTCACTAAGTGTAATTGCTTGCTGTCCTGGTGTCTAATCAGTTTCATAAAATTAAGGATTTCTGATTTAGAAGTAATTCTCTTTTTGCCCTCTGTAGAGGAGTCTGCTTCAGAACCATAAGTCCCTAGTCATTGCCTTCTAATTTCAAGTGTACATGTTTGATGTAGTGTTTTATGCATTTGGCTGTACACAGCCATCATGACAGCCTTATTGTGAAACCTCATGCTTTTGTTTTGTGAGTCTAAACAAGCTAAGTGCTCCTAACTCGTTATGAACAATATATATAAATAATGTAGATAAATGCTGATTTCTTTTTTTTATTTTTTTCCCCTGCAAATGCATCTCTCAGCCTTTCAGAAAAAACTTTTTAGGTTTTTTTTCTTCTTGAAACAGAATGAGGTTTTTTTTAAGGTTTCATCCAACTATTTCCTACTCTTTGGTGGATGAACAATGATTCTTTTCAAGTATGAAAGCAGTTGTGTTTTATGAAAACTGTATGCTGTAGCTTAATACAGCAGTGGAGCGCTGTCCATTCAGTCACCACTGAAACCTGAACATGCTACAGATTCCCTTAAGGAGAATCTGTCAGCTCATACAGAAAACAGCATGTGACAGAATAGTATTAGTATTTCATAGCATTGTTTTGAAACAGCTTAGCTGAGTTTGCCATGTCTGCAATATGTTTATAGAGAGAAATCTTTTGTACCCTTTTTTGTCATTCATAAATTATTCTTTGCACAAATGAAGATTATTGCCAATATTTTGGTATTGGTTGTTGGAATTTCCTGGAAGCTCATGCCTAAGTAAACTGTGAAAGCTCTTAAACTATCAAATTGCAAGTAGTCTTTCTTCATGCCCTTACTCATACAGCTCAAGTTTTGCATTGCACCTACAGAGGGTACACTGTGTTTAAATTTGCGGAGAGAATATCTAATAAAGAACTTGTACTATCCATATGCAGATAGGAAAGGAGCACCTAAAACTGCCCACCTCTGCTTTTTATTTCCAAGCACGCTTGGTGACCAATAAGCTCAATTCTTTAATCTAGCTTGTTTTACTGTCTTGAACTGTCTTTTTTCAAGAACACTGGATATACCTTTATGCTAATGAAAAACAACCAATATGTGTTGGCACTAGTATATTTTTTTTTTAAGAGCTGTGGGAGCAAACTCACAGTAAATGAAGTTAAATGAACAGTGCTTGCTGCTAGATGTTATTTTAACTGAGTTCATTGTCCATTGTAATAATGTGTAATTAAAGAAGGCTAAATGATAATATAATCCAGGTGTTTTTGTTAACTCCATGTCATGGTTTAACCCCAGCCAGCAACTAAGCACCACGCAGCCACTCACTCACTCCCCCCCATCCAGTGGGATGGGGGAGAAAATCAGGACAAGAAGTAAAACTCCTGGGTTGAGATAAGAACGGTTTAATAGAACAGAAAAGAAGAAACTAATAATGATAATGATAACACTAATAAAATGACAACAGTAGTAATAAAAGGATTGAAATGTACAAATGATGCGCAGGGCAATTGCTCACCACCCGCAGACCGACACCCAGCCAGTCCCCGAGCAGCGAAATCCCTGCCCCCCCCTTCCCGGTTCCTAAACTAGAAGGGACGTCACATGGTATGGAATACACTGTTGGCCAGTTTGGGTCAGGTGCCCTGGCTGGGCATGAGAAGCTGAAAAATCCTTGACTCTAGTCTAAACACTACTGAGCAACAACTGAAAACACCAGTGTTATCAAACATTCTTCACATACTGAACTCAAAACATAGCACTGTACCAGCTCCTAGGAAGACAGTTAACTCTATCCCAGCTGAAACCAGGACACTCCATTAAACAAGCTGCTAAATAAAGTGAAACTATTGTTTGTTGCATCATAAAGAAAATATTCTCATTATAGGCAGCATTAAAATAATTTCATTCTGTTTACAACTAGCATTTCACCCTTTCCGTTGAGGTGATACTTGCCTATTGATTGAAAAACAATGGAAGGTGATACAAGGCAAAACCATCTGATCTAATTGCCAGCTACGTGTGCAAGAGGATACCAATTGGTACTTAGTGGACAAAGCACAAAGTTGTCGCCTTAACTTGTGCTGCTTAAGAAGCTCCAAATAATGTTTGCTCAGCAATTTTGTCTTAAAGTGTATATGACTTAACAAAGTAAGCAGACTTGTTTAAAAATGTAATGGTCTTGATGGTTTATCTACATACAGATAGCTGAGAAAATTAACTCTAGTTAATGAAAGATGAGAATTGGAAGTGCATTGATAACTATAATTTTTCTATATAAATCCATTTCCAGAATTAAACTGGGTTTAACTCAGGTTTGGTTGTGGTTTTTTTTTCATTTGCCTTGGAAGTGAATTTTACCAAACTGGTTTGAACCTATGAAATTCTGTATAAAAGTGCCAGTTGTTTCAGAAGAAAGGCACCAGCTTTTTATGATAATAAGGACTGTATTCAGTCCTTATCTATAGTCTTTATCTAGTTTGCCTTTCCAGCCTTCCCCACCCCACGATGTGTCTGTGTAAATAAGTCTTGAGAAGAGATTTCATTATCATGTATTAGTGAAATGTAACTACCGGAGCATTGGAAGGAAAATTTGTTCTTACTTTGATTTATATTGCTGGAGCTTTATGCAAAGAACAAAATTAATTATTTCACTAATGAGAAGTATTTCTGAGGAAAGGACAAAATCCTGATTTAGTCTTTTGAGTTACTTTGTTGTCTGCAATGGCAGGCTTTTGTGTTTCAAAACAAAAAAAGCACACTAAACAAAACAAAAAAAACAGAAACACCCATCCCCTCAAACAAAACACCTCCCCCCCCCCCCCAGAACAGCCAAGCAAATTTTTGCCAATCTTGTTTAAAAAAATCCATCATTCTCAAAACTTGTAACTTTCTATGATAGTAGGTAGTTCTAGCTTTCTGTGTTAATAGTGTGCTTGTTTACTGAATAAATCAAAATGAGGAGGAGATTATCCAGTCGTACTTTTTCCTGTGATTCTTAATATTCCAAAGCAGGAGGGATCCTTAGAAACCAATTTTTTGAACTGTGGAAGTTTCTCCAGGCTGAAAATGAACTGCTGAATATATGACATAGTTTTGTCAGAGTAGAGTGTTCCAGATGGGAAGGTACAATCCAGAAAAGAACTGATGTTTGTTAAAGCGTGATGTTGATATGTCTTCAAGTTGGGGTGATGTTTGGTTGAGATAGAGTTTATTTTATTATACAGCAAGGAGGTACAGGTGAGGTGTTTAAAGATTCTTTCTGACTAAGCTCTATCATGGAGGCTGAACTTGCTTAGTTTACTTTGTATTCTGAGACCCTTAGTATCTGAGTGTTACAGATATTAGGACTGTTTATATATGACTTTGTTTTTGAGATAGTGACTGGTATTGTGTCCATTTAAATGGCTTTGCAGTTTTTCAGTAAAATACTAGTGCTCTAACATTTCTTAGAAGACACAGAGGAAGAACTTGGTCCTGCACATCAGTAAATCAAAGTGCTACTGGAAAGAAATAGCAGCATCTGAACTCAAACACAGAGCTGGCTTGAGCTTTGATGTCCCCTTCTTCCCCCAGATTACAATGAGTATGTTTGAATTTAGATGTGAACCCCTCTGAAATGCTGAGAGACATCATATAGTTTAAGAATGGAAAGTGACCCAGCTATTATTTACTTTTGATGACTTTTCAAAACATGAAAGAGGTATTGCATGGGGATGTAACTAAAGTATTTTTCTTAATTATGTAAGATATCCTCTTGCTCTCACCCTGCTTAGCCAGTTTTGTTTCATTGTGTAGGTATTTTATGCCCATTTTAGGAAGCTTGGGGGACTTAATGCCAATGAAGGAGCATGGAAAGCATCCTTCCTCAGGAAGACACCATTAACTATGGAATTTTTTTTTTCCTTAGCCTAAAAGAATTCCTGCCTAAAGAATATACCAAACAAAGAGGGGCTGAAAAGAGAATATTTCAGGTAATTGTGAGGCTGAAAAACCTACAATAGTTTCACTTCCTTTGTAAGAAAAATATGAGCTTTCACAGGTGTATACTCTATATATACGCGAATTATATAACTATCAGAAAATCAAGTATAAAGAATCTGACAGATTTGCTTTTCTTTCTTTAGCAGATTTATTGTCCTGATCCTTTTTTCTTCACTGATTATTATTCAGTTTACTTTGTTGAAGGGGAGAGAGTGAATATTTGATATTCTTAAGGCCTTTTTTTCAATTGCATTGAAAAGTAAGGACGTGTATTTGTACTAAAATAGAAGCACATTTAGGAAAGCCAGTTTTAATTTCATGTCTTATTGAAGCATGAGCTTCAAGAGTTCTGCTAGCTAACACTGGAGTGCGGTGATGTGTCTGGGAATCACATAGTCGTAAAAGACTGAAGCAGTTGAGTATAAAATGTACTGATACTGTTGGAAGTGGTCTCAGAGTTTGAGTACTGTAGATGCACTAAATATCTGTGCTTACTGAAGTACATGTTTGGCAATACAGAATAAGTTGAAAAATTCTGAGGTCAATAGCTGAAATCAAGTCACGTGGTTTCTGGAAGGACATACCAATGATCTGTGATCTCACCTTGGGAGACAAGTTGAAGAGCAGGAACAGGTCACATACTTTCCTATGTCTGTTATACTCCCAGTCTAGGAATTCTGTAGCTCAGTCTGTTCTACCTGGAGTTTGTAGTACTTTCTTGTAGATGAGCATGTCTAACACTTTTCTGTATACCTTTAGCTGGTGGCAGTGATGTTCCAGTTTAAGCAAAAAAAAAAAAAAAAAAGATTCTTCTGAGTATTGCTATCATGTTATTCATAGCATGTGATTTTTGCCCATGTCAAATATGATCCATGAGTAGCTTTAATCACTACATACTTCAGTGCGTGGACAAGAAGCTCATCAGTGAGGGCACTGATACTGGGCAAAGATACAACAGCAAGGTAGAATAAGCAAGCTGTCTTTTTGACAAAAATCAGCTGTTTCCCTGAGTTATAAAATTCTTGGGTTTGGCAGGTGATTTTCACCAAATACTCCATCTGCAATGACTACATCTGGGCTCCTTGCTCTTTGGGGATCCTGGTTGTGTTCTCTGTGCTGAACTTGACAGATATGATCGGTCTATGTCCTTGGGATGCAAAAGGGCTTTTGGAGTTGCAGTTGCAACTGCAGTTGCAGTTCCTCCGTGGAACATTGTCGAGATGGTGACTTAAACTGGAGTAGAAAAGTGTTTCCCATGTTCTTGGTGCTCCCCCTGCTGCCATCAGTCAGCACGAAAGTGGTGGCAACCAGCAGATCAGAAGAATGTGAGGGGAAGATGAGGTGTGATAGGGAATCCCACAAACAGGATTTAAATAGCAGGACGTCGGGGTAGGATTTTCAGCAGAACGCTCTGGGGTAGCAGAGCAGATGCTGAGAGGAAGTTTGAATACATAATATTGGTAGTTGTCATTACTTACAGGTAATAAAGTTTACTAATGAGTAAATTGTTTAAATTATAAATAGAAATTGAGTTACAAGGCACACCTAGATGACTATTTCAGGATGAACTATTTAGAAAAATCATTGCTTCTTCCTCACCTGTAGAATTCTGTTCATATGATGGAAAAAATGTGGATAACGGTGCAACTGGTGAAAAAAGCCCATTGGAAGTACCTATAACAGATGAGAAATGGTCAATTACAAGACGTGAGGCTCTCGTGAATTGGAAGTTTTGGGCACAAAGCAGGAATAGTCTGTTCCTGGAAAAAAATAGGGGTGCTGGGACTCTTAAATGATTTTAAAAAGCCTGAGCAAAGAGGTGTTAATTGTATGAAACCTAATGGTGTCAAATAGCAGCAATACCTAGAATTGTAAACTGTTTCAGAAGTGGTTTGTGTGTGCTTGATTGGTAACAAAGAATGGATGATGGTCGAAGAGGAGCATTCCATTTGCACAGGTTGTTTATGTTCTCTTATGTGAGGAATTATGGGATATAGTCTTGCTAACATTTCTAGCCAGTATTTTTTCAAATATTCTTATTGTAATGGTTATTAACTAAGCATCCTTAAACAGATAAAAGCTATAGCCTTTTTTGTTTGTTTCCAGAAAGCATTGTTTCTGTCTGAGTTATACTGAACTGTCATTACAGGAGCACAAAAACTGTGGTGAGATGACTGAAATAGAAGCCAAAGTGAAGTATGTGAAGCTAGCCCGTTCCCTGCGGACCTACGGAGTGTCATTTTTTCTTGTTAAGGTATTGTAGATCTTGCTGGGACCGTATTGTATGGTTGGTTATGTATTACCTCAGATTCTGCCCTAAGCAAAGGTCAAAGATATTCTTTCAGCCTTCTGTCTGAAAGCAGCATTTGGAAAAAAGTGTAAGTTACTACGTGGGACAGGATTATAATTTCAGTTTAGATCCTTGTCATACTGCTACCAGAAAGAAATTTGAGTCTGTCATGATTTAATTTCTTTAAATTGACATTTGTTCTTTTTTCTTCTGATTACCAACAAAGTACTGTCTTCAGAAAAACATTCACAAAGAAGTCATAAGTTGTTCCTGTTTAGAAGTTTAATGATAATGTGAGTTGCTGAAAAACTGCACCTGAAGAACAACTTCATCAGCTGCATGATTAATTTCTCTTAATCCTTGCAGTAAAACAGGTCATGGTCTTAAGGCTTTTGAAACAATTTGGTACCAAGATGCTGACATTCTGCTGTGAAAACAGAACTGAAGCATTAGTGCCCGAGTATTCAGTAACCACTGATATAGAATGGAAAGGAGGCTAAACTTAGGCAAATGTTTTCCTTCTTAGGTTCCCACAGTTAACAGTACAGAATCTCTGTAGATGGCTGAATATCTATAGGTTGCCTTTTCCTAAAGTACATAGTCATCAAAAAATTCTAGTGAAGCAGATAGAAGATGAAAATAAAATGAAAAATGTGCAGAGGATAATACTATTAATATGGTACACTTAGAAAGAATTACCTTGTCACCTTGCTTCCTTTAAGGGAAAACATCTTGTTAGGCACCATTAATGGAACCTCAAGTTTTTAACAGAGCTGTTGAGCTAAGTTGTGTATTAGAAACTATACTAAAGTTATGGCATGCAGTTTTCAGTAACTAAAATATTAAAACTAACAAGCATGCACATTTAGAACAAGATGCTAATTCAGTGGGGATTTGTTAACACAATGTAGCTGACCTGTATGGTAAAAGGTAAAAATACCTTTGTATTTTTCATTAGTATCTTGCGCTTTTTTGTCATAGCTTAAAGCAAACAGTAACTGAATCAAGTAACCGTGTCATGAAACTTCTGTTGGAAAGAATAATTGGTCATTTTAAAAGTCTATCAAATGACCTACTACGGAAATAGGAATTGATTCTTTGCTGCCTACATAAATTCAGGGGAATGGGACATGGGGATTCATTTCTATTTTATGATTTTATGTAGCAGATAGTTAGTTTGGGCCTATCCTCTGCAACCTTGGAAAACTAAAGAGGCAGAATATCCAACAAATAAGGAGACATCAGCTAGCAGCATGCAGATTGACCCTGCACCCTTCCTTGTGATGTTTGCATGGGTTAGGATGTTCCCATGGATTGAAAATAACTAAGATTTCAAATCCAAAATATGGGACAAATTATGGCTGTTCTTGCCTAATTGTCAGGCCCAGTGGGCCTTCATTTCCTTTACCTCTCCAGAAATTTTATAGAGAAATGGTATGGGCAACCTTAACTTCTCAGTCCTCCTGATGCCAGTTTCCCATTCAGGTTCTCTAATCTGGTTTTACACAGGAAGTCTTGTGTCTAGAAGGAATGCCATCTTGTTTTTTTGGTTTTTTTGTTGTTTTTTAAAGTAACTTCCAGAGATTTGTTAGCACAATCCTTAAAATACTTCTGTTTCCTGTAGGAGGGAGAAGAGGGAGTGTCTTTTGAACTGCATAGTAAAGGTCAAGTAAGGACCAGAGCTTATTAATGTTAATGCATTGTTTGAAAATCACTGTCTGAGACCAGACAAACTGAGCCTGGAGTTTTAAATTGTCCTCATCTGCATGCCAGTTGCTTCCTTTTGTCAGTATATTCCACCATGCTTTTCCTTTTTCCTCTGGCAAGCTCTATTTGAATGAAAAACAATCTTTCGCACCTTGTTATAGGAAAAAATGAAAGGCAAAAACAAGTTGGTTCCTCGTTTGCTGGGTGTCACCAAAGACTCAGTGATGCGTGTGGATGAGAAGACCAAGGAAGTGTTGCAGGAATGGCCACTGACAACTGTGAAACGCTGGGCTGCCTCACCTAAAAGCTTCACTCTGGTAGTCTTTTTGTATATATTCAGAGGAAGAAGGATCTATGTGGCAAGGAGAAAGGAAGATGTACTTAAACTCAGAACAGTTTCTTTAATGTAACTTGTTCTATCTGTAATTTTCTAGCATTGTATAGAGTCACTGCGTCCTAAACTAATAAACTGACCCATATTGGTATCTAGGGTCGATCTGTATTTTGATGTTTCTAGATGGACCCGTTCCCCCAAAGTACTGTTTAAATCTTCTCAAAAAACATTGTTTAAATCTGTTCTGTGCCTAACCACTAAAACAGTTAAGAAAACATCATTATTCACACCTGCTTAAACCTTTAAGGTGCTTGCCATTCGTAATGCACTTTGTGACTTGCAAGATATGAATATAAACAAAGCTAGGTGGTTCATTAATACATTTTATTATTATGTATTTAAAGAACTTTCATGAATGTGATGTTTTGTTAATTATTTGGTCCATAAGAGACTACTGCAACAAGAGTATTTTGTATATGAGGAGGTTGTTTAAAGTGGTAGAGCAAGAGGCAGAGGCTGGAAAATTATATTCACTTTAATCACTTGCATCTAATTTCCAGTTGCATGGGTGATTATGCTTTAGAATAAAATTCTAAAGAATTTTCTCCATCCTTCAGTGACTGAGTCTGATGAAGTCAGACTAAGTATCTCCTGGTCCTCTGGCATTTCAATTTATGAAATGTCTGTGATTAAGCTGTGAAAAGCATCCTTCCCCTCTCCTCCCTCACCCCCCATATAGACTGGTTTAGAATCTTGGAGCAGTTTCATTTACTGTTGGATATAATAAAATGTCTATACAAATAATTTTAAAACTTGAATTCTCTCACTCATATTTGGTACTGTTTCTTCATTTATTTGCCTTCCATTTTTTAAGAGGTTTGGCTTTTTTTCCTCTCTTCCTTCAGGATTTTGGTGAATATCAGGAAAGCTATTACTCAGTACAGACCACTGAAGGAGAACAGATCTCTCAATTAATTGCAGGTTATATTGATATCATCCTAAAGAAGGTATAGTATTAAGATGACATGTAGTAAAAATGCAGTAAAAATCACTGTACAGCAGTGCAAAAGCTCAAATGTGTGCAAGCTGCAGTTCTCTTTTTCTCTCATGAAGTCATTGTTGTACCTTATGTTTGGATGTTAATCATTTTTACCTTTAATACAAGCTCTTTTCATTAACTTGAGTGCTTCTAGAAAATATCAAGGCTATTAACTGTAGTGGTAGTATGGGTCAGGCTCAGTACAGCATGCTTGGGCTTTGTTTTTCTGTCTGGAAGGTGAACTGCTGACTATGAGTGTATATGCAGAGGGGAGTCCAAAGCTTCAACTATGGATTTTAAGCTATGGACCAAAGTGGTGAATCAGGTGGAAAGAAATGATCCCCTGGAAGCAGCATTTAAAACTACATTAAGGGCTACACAATTGTTGTCCAGCAACTCTTATATATAATGTATCAAAACTGAGAAAGTTTTTTGGGGGAAAAAAAATTTAAAAAAAACATTGCTTTAAAAATATTGTGATCAGTAAAGCAAAGAATTACATCTCAGTTGTGTAGAGAGAGGGATAGAATTCGGTGTTTGTGAAGAGGCCGGACTGTCTTGAAACTTGGTTTTATGGACTGTGCCTGGCAGGAGAGAGGAAAGGCCGATATTCATATCCAGCATTCAAAATATTCACTAGTAAATAAGTGCAACAGCAGAAAATACCAGTTTTGCCAAGAAACGTGGAGCTGAATGGTCATACTGTAAGTAAGGTGTATAGAAAAGTGAGGTGTTTCAAATAGCACTGGTTGCTCTTTGATAAATTTTTACTTTGTAAAATTCCTTTGTAATTTTTACTTTGTTCAACCAAACTACATCATTATTTGCTGTAATGGAGTTTAATAGTAAAGAAATGACAGAAAGCTAAGCAGCTCAGGAGAATTTATTGCCTTTGGTCATGTGAACAGTGTAGGATGTAACATGAAGTGTTATGAAATCAGAGGTTGAGGAGGATTGCCAGAATTCATCACAGTACATGCCTTTTTTCTCTGAGGCTGTCAGTCTCAGATTTAATAAATGTTAAATAAACTGCAGGTTTCTATAGATGGTTTAAAACTTGATTCTAGCTCTTAAGCTTCAAAAGTAGCTTTGCTTTCTAATGCCAAATGAAAGCAGCCTTTCTGTCTTGATGGAATACAGATGTGCGCATTTCCACTTCCTTCCAGTCCTTTGAATGCTTCTTTACAATTTGCTGACACAGCCAGTTATAAAATGAATGAATTAGTAACAGGTTAAGTGGTAAAACACCCATGATGCTTCATGATGAGTATGAGAAGCATGCCGTTTCTAATTGTTGAGTCTAAGTTATCTCTGTGATGCATGCCTTAAAGTATGGTTTATCACTCTTAGTTGCATAATGTTAATTCTTGATGTGTTTTGTACTGTTCCAACTCATTTGCTCTGGTGTGGATTGGTGGTGTGGTTTTTTCTGCTAAAATATTATTGGTGCAACACTCCCCACTCCCTCTTGTCCTGCAATTTTAGTGATAGGTCATTAATCAGTTGACAGGGAGCTCTGAACTTGAGGAACTTTTACCATTTTTTGATCTAGGTATGGGGTTTTTTTACTTCATACTAATATGGAAGCAAGGCATAATCTTGACTAGAAATAGGCAGTTTCAGTTCATGCATAAACTCAAAATATAATAGTATGTATATATTCAGACTACAAATCATGTAACAAGGTGGAAAGCAGACAGTATATTTGCACTAGGTCACAAGTAGAAATAGATTGGTTTTACAAGGCAGTACTTTTATGGTAGTTTCCTGTTTCTAGTGGTTTAGACTTCTTCCCCTTGAGTATATTCACCTCCCTTATACCACTATAAAAAACTGCCTCAAAAAGTCAGATGTGCAGACTGTCCAGAGGTTTGAAGTAAGTATGGTAATATAACTTGGATACAGTATTAAATTTATCATCTTTACTATGGATATGTATTTCATAGTGGTAGGTAGCACCACGTAGTAACATTTCAGGATGCTAAGTATGACTTGTAGCTGAGGTCTAGTTAATTGAGTCAGTCTGATGTTCCTGAGTTAGAAGAGAATGGGAAAGGGGATGGTACCTGTCCTTTCTGTGCCCAGATTTGCTGTTGTTGCATGTCACTCGGTCTTTAGAACTTTTTTTTTTTTTCTGTGAGAAAAGACAATATCTCAGCACTTTCTCTTTACCTTTGTTCAAAAAGGCACCAACAGGCTTTTTTCCTTTATGCACTCAATCTGCCAGGGCTTAGAATCTGGTCTGTTAGATGCTGAAGGGCACCTCTTCTGAGGTGGAGGTTATGTTGTCACACTACCAAAATGCATGGTGTTCAGCACTGGACAAGACTCTGCAGATTATTTGACTAAGCTTCTGATAAATGGCAAGGAAATGGTGGAGAGAAAGCAAAAAGCAACACACATTGTTTAACTTTTTTCTTTTTCTTCCCCCCCCTCCAGAAACAAAGTAAAGATAGATTTGGGCTTGAAGGTGATGAGGAATCAACCATGTTGGAAGAATCTGTTTCACCTAAGAAGTGAGTGTATACAACAGGAGGAAATGCTCTTTATTTAAGAGTGAGACCTTTTGGCTGTGGCAGCTTTTTTCAAACGAAATAGTATAGTTATTACTGTTAAAGAATTATTTTCTACAGAGTATTTCAATAGAAGGAAGTACTATCCCCAGGCAATTCATCAGGCTACTAGCTTCATTCAAGGATTGAAGAGCAGGTATTTGTCACAAAATTGTTGGTTAAGGCAACCAGCAGTAGTACCAGTTTGAGGTAACTTGACCCTTGAACAAAGAAACTCAGGCTGCAATTCAGTAAAATGCTGGGGGTTGGGGGGGGAGTAATGATGCAGAGCTGAAAATGATGTATTAGATTTTTGATCTTCATGCAAACACTTAGGAATTAAAATGTTTTAGTTGCTTGTGTTGGCTAGGTCCATGGTTTCCAGTAAATTTGACTGCTGTCAGTTTAATTGTACACTGTGTCATGAACAGAGCTGGCTTATTTCACCAAACCACTTTAGACAAACCAATTAGATGTGTGGCATGTGTAAAGGTAAGGTTTTGGTACTAGTAGGTCAGGCTAGGGTTCTGATGAGAGAGTAACTGAATATAGCAAAAAGCATAACTGTAGAGCTGGCCATAGTCTTGAAAAGGAATATTAAATCTTTTGTTGCGGTGAAGGAATAGAAATAGGTTTGTGACCTTATAAACTGTAACGAGCCACTCAAGTCTCCTCTTGGAACTCTGAGGATGGCAGCGTCAGCAGTGTGTATGTGGAAAGTCTGATTTATTGTTAAACATACGATTTATAGGAGATAGACTTGTTAGATATTTAATCTAGCTGCCTGTGAAATTTCAACTTTTGACAGATCACACATGTTCAGATGTGCTTTCTTTTGACATCACCCTTTCCAAATTACTTCCAGAATATACTGTTAGCTAAGTGCTGTGCAGAGAAGCCCAAAACTTGTAATTGATGAATACAAGATTTTTCACAATTGAAATTTCTTTTTTCCCCAGCAGAGTGTTGCTGTTAAAGCCAGAACTTCTGTCAATGCTTCTAACTGTTAAAGCATGAACCATTTTTAAATATGAGCAGTATATCTGACAAAGTGGTTCATGACTGTGGATGACAATAACTTTATTAATTCTGAAAGTATCCTGCCTCCAAGCCCATTATCTGATAGGCTGCCAGATTATTAGCAAGTACTGTGTATACATGTGTGTATAAAGAAGGAAGAATGAATGTTAGTTTTTATCCCAAATCTAGGGATTGCTTGCAAAAGGCACCTCCACAGGGTTCATGCTTCTATTTTCTATTGATCAGCCTATGATACAACTGAAACAAAGCAGTTATGCCATAAACCTTGTTCCGGTTCTGTCTGTCATGCGTGTTATAGGAGTAAAGCTATTGTACCATGTATACCAGAACTGCACATTGCCTTCTTTCCTTGGTGCCTGCTTGTTAGTGCTATTAATATTTAATCTGCCAAAAGCCCCAGATTAGGTTTTTTCTAGCATGTTAGAAAATGGTTAGAAAGAAAAACTGTAAAATTTAAATTTTCCAGCTTCTCTGAATGTCATGAAATGCAATTTAAACTCCTAAAGGAAGAACATCTGGCAGAACTTGATTTGCAGGAGCTAACTAATTCTTTCTCTGTTGGATTTTTTTTTTTTTTTTTTTTTTTTTTTTTTTTTTTTTTTAGATCTACCATCTTGCAGCAGCAGTTCAACCGAACCGGGAAGGTGGAGCATGGCTCTGTGGCACTACCAGCTGTTATGCGTTCAGGGTCCAGTGGCCCAGAGACTTTCAACATTGGCATCATGCCTTCTCCGCAGCAACAAGTCACAGTTGGTCAGATGCACAGAGGACATATGCCCCCGCTTGTGAGAAACCTCCTTGTTTTGTATTTGAAACTTTTTTTGCATTTGAAACTTGTCTGTGCCGCAAGTAGTCAGAAAGAGCATGTTATACATAGTACTGAGAGCAGGAGGAGGATATAGAGTATGACTCCCCAGCTGTCCTACTGAATATAAGTTTTGAGCATCCCTAAAATATTTAGGGTATCACATTTTGACTTATTTCCTCATTTTCTTTAAAGCTGGCTCTTGCAGCCTTCTCTTTACTTCTCAGTAGTTAAACTAGTATTCAAGGGTTAGGAAAAAAGGTTAAAAGACTAGCAAAAGTAAGCAGTTTTAAGAAAAAGGCTTACACTTAGCTTATCACTAGCCCACCAATTTAGAATTTTTTAGCAGGCTTAAAATTGATGCTGAGTTTTCTCATTTAAATTAAAAGACTATCAAAAACCCTAAACAGGCTGTAGAGAATATAATCAGTGCTTAAGGTCATGACGTACCACTAGAAGTGTAGTATGCATAGTGGGTTGACCTTGGCTGCTTGCCAAATACCTGCCCAGCTGCTCTGTCACTCCTGCTCCTCAATAAGCTGGGGGCTGGGGGTGGGAAAGAAGACAGAAATTCTTTATCGCAACATAGGTTGAGATAAAGACAGGGAGATCACTAATTACCTTCATGGGCAAAACAGACTCAATTTGGGGAAAACTAATTTAATTTATTGTCAATCAAAATAGAGTTGGTTGGTGAGAAACAGACAAAAACTAAAACACCTTCCTGCCACCTCCGTTTTTTCCCAGGCTCAACCTCACTCCTTCATTTCTGACTATTCTACTCCCTGCTCCCAAGTGGTCAATTGGCAGCCCCTCTCTGCTGCTCCTTCCTCCTCATGCTTTTCCCCAACTCCAGCATGGGTCCTTCCTATGGGCTGCAGTTCTTCAGGATAAACTGGCTCCAGTGGGGGTCCCCTATGATCTGCAGTTCCTTTCAGGAGAGCCTGCTTCAGCGTGGGTCCTCCACAGACTGCCGTTTCTGCCAAGACCCTGCTCCAACGTGGGCTCTCCATAGGCTATAGTTTCTTTCAGGGAAATATCCACCTGCTGCAGTGTGGGGTCCTCTGTGGGCTTGCAGGGTGGATATCTGCTCTGGCATGGCCCTCTTCACAGGCTGTGGGGAAATACCTGCTCCACTGTGGTCTCTCCTGCAGGCTGCTGGGGAATCTCTGCTCTGCACCTCATCTGCAACTTTCTCAGACATTTGTGTTTGCAGGGTGGTTTCTTGAATATTTTTTCTTTTTCCCCTTGCCACCATGTGTTGTTTTGCCCTTTCTTACCAATGTTTTCCCAGAGGTGCCGCCAGCTTGGCTGCTGGGCTCAGCTGTGTCCTGCAGTGGGTCTGTTGGAGCCATCTGGAACCAGCTGTGCCTGGCATGGGTCAGCCCCTGGCCTCTTCTCACAGAGACCACCCCTGCAGCCAAAATCTTGCCACAGACACCCAATACAGACAGCCATCCTGCTCTGCCTAAACCCTTCGGTTTTCTGTTAGCTTATGCATATTGATGGCAATTGAGTTATAGGTTTGTCCTGTTCCAGGAAATCAATAATGATATCCTAGAAGCAATTTCAGTTTTCATGTTCATGTTCCTAGAATGCAAGTCAGTAAGAGCTTGGTGGTTTTGTTGTGTGTCTGTTGGGCATTTTTTGATCTTAGAAAGTTCAGCATTTTATAAATGTATGCAAGTACAGAGGAGTATAAAATGACAGAGGCAGAATAAGACTGTGTGAGAGGCGTGTTAGAGAGCTCTCCATTGCACCAGGGAAAAGCTAGCTATCTGAAATGGCCTGGTGTGATTGTTGGATTGTTGTCACTCACTGTCTCTTCATGCATATGTAGCATCTGCCTGAAGTGCCATTTGGAACCTAGCACACAGCCATTTCCTTGTTTTGCCTTTCAGACCTCAGCTCAGCAGGCCTTGATGGGGACTATTAATACCAGTATGCATGCTGTTCAACAGGCACAAGCTGACCTCAGTGAAGTTGATAACCTGCCACCTTTAGGGCAGGACATGGTGAGTTTCTCTAATCCCTCTTAGAAATGGATCTTAATGCTTTGGGGTGTTTACAGATCAGTTTAGTCATTGTCCCGGGATCTAAAGTAGTATCACTAAAGCTTTTAAAATGAGATTAAAAAATCTGTGCTGTCTTTAAGGAATTCATGTACAGTGTTCCACCTCACTCTAATCAGTCTTCTGAGTTTAGATGTAGCAGACTTCCTTCCATAACCATGTCTGGAATCCTATTTGTTTCATATGCCTATGTATAATTAAATGCAAACTATGGGCAATATTTATGGTGGGAGTGACTGCCTTCCAGACACTTGAAAAATAAGAACAAAATATGATTCTGTTTCCCTGATCCAGGTTATGGTAGGAGGACAAATCAAGAGACTGTTGTTTATGGGGGACTGTCAATCAAGAGTGTTTAGCCTAGCCTTCATGAATGCACTGTTTATGGCCTTTACCTTAAAAGGGCAGCTGTTGAAATGTGATAGCAATTCTGTAGTGAAGATTCAGCAAAAGAAAATGCTTGCTTTCATATTTCACTTTAAAGGCTTGGTTGTTGTCCTCTGTTTCACTTTTAAATGTTCATGAAGGAACGAGAGATTTACATAGTATCTCCTCTTACAGAACCTCACTGCAATCCTTAATTCTTGTTTTTGTTATTACTCTTCAGGCATCAAGAGTATGGGTTCAGAACAAGGTTGATGAATCAAAACACGAAATACACTCCCAGGTTGATGCTATCACTGCAGGAACTGCATCTGTTGTTAACCTTACAGCAGGTAAATTTCAAAGGGAAGGATTTCCTTGCAGTCTCCTAGTTATTTATCAGTCTAATTTAAGTAACATAGGGACTGAGTGTGGGGCAGCTGGAGAAAAATTTTTTTCAAAATACCCCAATAGCTAAGTGCATTGATGTGCGGAACAAGTTTTCTGTCCCTCCCAACACAATTTTTGTATCTTCAATTTATCCCTTACACTAAAGCTACAACCATTGATGAAGATAAAATGTAGCTTGCTTATTCAACAAAGTAGAGGGTGTTTGCAAGGTTACTACAAAAATGCATTATTGATCTGACAGTTGTTAGAGAGAGATTGTGTTTATTGACAGTGTTCTTTTCTTCAGCAAATTACAGGTTGATATACCTGTGAGTGGCTTAAAAGGGACAATACTGTATTACCTTGGGTTCTTTCAATGTTGAAAGATAGCTGAAACTGTGGACTTCTTAGCAAATTGCACTGAATGAAGAGAAATTCTATTAAAAGATAAATTCTTGTAGAAGAAGTAACATAGGAATTGGAAAAATTATAGCAGTCTAATTATTTTCAACTGACAATAAAATTACTTCATAGGCATTACTTGAAATGTCTCTTTTTTCTCTCATGAGTGTAGCTTGTGGTAGCTGCCTCTTTTTCCCTTTTAACCACTAAAGCATTCTGATCATGAAAAAACATTTGCTCTACAGGGGACCCAGTTGACACTGATTACACTGCTGTGGGATGTGCAATTACAACCATCTCTTCCAACCTCACCGAGATGTCTAAAGGTGTGAAACTGCTTGCTGCTCTCATGGATGATGAAGTTGGAAGTGGAGAAGACCTCTTGAAAGCTGCTCGAACATTGGCCAGTGCTGTCTCAGACTTGCTGAAGGCTGTGCAACCTACTTCAGGAGAGGTGGGTAGATGGAAACTTTACAAGTTCCCTCTTTGAAGTGCGTGGCTTTGGCTTTTTTGAGAAATGTTAGCTTCTAAGCCTTACCTGCTCAGTGCCACAAAGTCCCCTGTGCAAGCAGTTCTTTTGACTACTACTTATTCCTTCATCTGTCTCTGTCTTTATGCCTTGTAAGTCTTGCACCTTGATATTAGAATGTTCTGTTTTATATGCAGAGGCTAATTGATTTGTGTAATAAATAGTTAATTTATCTGGGTACTGTATTCTCTTTTAGAAACAAATTTCAAACAGTACTATGACTCAGATTAATAGGAAGTGGAGAGATGCTCATGATTTTTTTTATTTACTATCTTTGTCTACTTTTGACATATAAAATGAGAATTTAATCCCTCTGTTGTAGTTTTCCAGAAATGAGTAGTACTGACCAGGATAGACTATATTGATCAGTTTGTTACTTGTTGGAGTCTGCAGCCAGTTTGCCTTACATCTCTTATCTTCAGTTATTTATGTTTTGAAGAACATGAAATGTCCTGATGTTTCATATCAGTTGGCATATTGACTGTCCATCCTTAATTATCCTTGGAGTTATTATAGCAATGTCTATTCAAGTTCTTCAAAGTTCTTTACACATTCTCTGGGAGCACTTTAGATGAAACCCCTGAATTATGGATGTGCAGTTGTGCATGTGGAAAAGTAAAGATTTTTCCAAAGTATTTCTGTTGTGTAATTTTATTTTAACCATGTATTGATTGCACGCTAATGCAGAAGTTCCTCGAGCAAATACAAAATTCAAGTAAAACTCATTTTCTTTGAATTAATGTATTTCACCATTACATTTTTCTAGCCTCGACAGACAGTTTTGACTGCAGCTGGGAGCATTGGGCAAGCAAGCGGGGAGCTACTGAGACAAATTGGAGAAAATGAAACAGATGAAAGGTTCCAGGTAATGAGGGGGTTGCTTGTCACTGTCAGAACTGTGCAGCTTTCTAATGAGGAGGCAACTGCATAAAACCAGGCTTCCCAAAGTGCAGTTAGAAAATGCTAGATTTTGAAGTTTCTCAATGCTAATTGAGGTTAATCCATTATGAAATTCCTTTTAATTACACCATCACAGAGTGCTGATTTCATAGGAACCCCTACTTCGTTCTGTGTATCGTATAGATGCTTTTTTGCCTCATGGAGAGCCGTTTGCACTGTACTCCCCTCTGTTTAAAATGCATGGCTCATGCTATTTGCATACTGGTCAGACTCTTACTTTCAAATCCTACTCTGATTTTTACATTTACCACTACGTTCATGACTGGCTTCTTTTATGGTGACTTTCAGTACCTCAGTATTGCACAGATAATATCTTTTATAGCTTTCTTGTAGGATGTGGAACTGTCATTCCATTTTACAGGTGGAAAATTTGGCATGGAAGTCTGGAGATTTGCTAATTTGAAATACCCTTTGACTTGTTGATCTCTCAAATTCTTGGCATTGTGTCACACTAGATGTTTGAATCACAGTTCCCCTTTGCTTCAGTTGCAACGGAGTGCAAGTTATATCACATAGTGCCAAGTTAGACTCAGAAAATAAGGAACAGCAAACAAAATATTTTTAAAAACTCTGCCTATCTTCACTAAGTACACCGCATCAGATACAAGATTATAATTGAGTTTTCCAGGGTGACATGCGTAGTCTTAATCAATTGTTCTGAATGCCATAGGGATTTTGTGGGAAGCAGTGTATTAAAACTTGCACATGCACACAGACAACTTCAATCCTTACCCTTCCTTGTGTTTCACTGTCTTTGCAAGCTAATGACCTATTATGCCATATATTTATGAAGAATGAATGAATGTTTATTAATAAACAATGAGTATTTCTCCTCATTAAATACAGTGGTTTTCACATGAGAGTTTGCTGTGTCTGTATGTATGCATGTAAACCAAAATTTTACACAACCTTTTGGTAAACCGAGTAGAAGAAAATTATTGTATTACGACCATAATTTCCTTAAGTTTATTAGAATTATCAAATCATAATGCCTGTATGACTTAATAACGGTGTTAGCTATTAGCAGTTTAAAACCGTTGTTCCTAAATGCTCTGTTAAAAACATGTTTGGATTTTTTTCACTCAATGCCAAGAACAGGTTTGCACCAGAACCAAGGGGAAGTAATTTATAGCAACAGATAGATCTCTGGAATGCACTGTATGCAAGATGTCTGCTAATATAACTTACAGGCTATTTGAAACTCTTGATCCACTAGTAAATCTGTCTGCAAGTTTCATCAGAGTTCTCATTTGTATTCCTAGTTGAGTATGTATTGCAGCCCTCTCTTTCTTGGCTAAGAGAAGGAACCTAAACATTCTGATAAGTGCTATGGAGTGTTGGAGAAGGTGGGTAAGGAGAAGGATGGTTTATCATGCCTTCATATCCTTAAAAACAAAATGAAAACTAGTGTTCTTAATTTTTTAAATCCAAGGTTTTCTTTCTGCTCTGAAGTTAAAATTATGCATATCTGTAGTATCTTTTTACAGGAAAGCCAGGTCATTTTAACAGTACAGGCATTAGGAAGGAAGAAATTTTCTGAACTTTTTCATTGCAGGAATTAACACATGAGCATGTTTTAATTTTGCAGTTTCAGAGTTAACTAAATTATTTTTGTACAAGGGAAAGTTCTGGAATAAAGACCTGTTTTGAGTTATATTGTGGAGCAGTAATTTATAGGGTGATAGTTACGTCATGGACAAGGAAATATTGTGGTTGGAAATGGCATTTTCAAAAATGGAGTGGCAGTTGTCATTACTGTTAAGCACAATTAAGTACTTGAATTTAGTATTAACTCAAGTACTGTCTGTCCTCAGCAGTTTGCTCCCTGAGGTTGTCATCTTTATTGCAGATATTTATCACATGTTTAATGGTGAACTCCAGATGTTTTTATACTAATAGTGTATTCTCAGGAAGTGAAGATTGTTCTTATGGACTCTGAGCCAGTTCAAAATTTGACAGTCCATACTCATTCAGTCCAGTAACTTGATAATGTAGATAGAGAAATGGTTGTACTGAGACCAGAAAACTGTTGAGTTTTCTGAGTAATAGTAATGTCTACTGCTTTACATGAAACAAAATGTTTAACTTTTGATACAAGAGAACTTCTTACCTTCAGGAGATTTATCTTAATATAAACAAAGTATATACTTTTTTTTGTTCATAAGACTGAGTTTTCCCTTTATTTTAACCAGGATGTTCTGATGAGTCTGGCCAAAGCTGTTGCAAATGCTGCTGCCATGTTAGTGCTGAAGGCCAAGAATGTAGCACAGGTGGCTGAGGATACAGTCCTGCAGAACAGGGTCATTGCTGCTGCTACACAGTGTGCACTCTCTACTTCCCAGCTTGTGGCTTGTGCAAAGGTGAGGCTAGCAATGTTCGTGAGGTGGCAAGACATCGTTTCAAGTGTATGCTATTATGTATTTCCAACAGTCTCAGACAACATGCTGTGTTAATATCATAGATCTATATTTATGCAATATCAAAGTCGTTGATTAATAAATTGTCACCCATAACAGTGGCAATCGGGAGCCCAGAGGATGTGAGGTGTTGCTGTAATCTCCAAAGAAGGTTCCACAGATAAGAGCCCATCTGATTGGTTACTAATACTGATAAAATAAAAAACTAAAAAATATTAGTTCAAGAAGCACAGCTTGTCTGGGGGATTATTTAAGTTTTCTAATAAAGCCTAGTATTAGGATGGGTTCACCTCATCTAAAGCTAAATAATTAAAAGCTGGTATTCTTGCTGAAAATAAAATCTAGTTGGTGATCATTGATTTTAAATATATTTGCACTAATTTACAGTAGCCAAGTCATTGTAATAGATCCATTGCTTTTGGCCAAGTACTGATTTTTAGTCTAAGCAAATTACAAAGGAGTTGAGATCAGACCTCAAATTCTGAAGTCTGCAATTGGAGCATTACATCTTCTGCAGCCTTTTTTGTCTTAAAAATAAATAAATAAAGTATTTAATTTTAAAAATTAAACAGTTTGCATTTCCTACTTGGATCCTGCTTTTGAAGTCTGCAGTGTCATCTTTTGCAGGGAAATGGGTATTCAACTGTTGTGAAACATCCAGAAGGTTTATATTAAAATTGATAGCCAATATTAGGTATTAAATTTTCAATATTTTCTACTTTATTTCTCTGGCTGCAAGGGCTTTTTGTAATGCATATATATGAATTTTCATTATTTGGACTTGATGTTCATACTGCCTGTGAATTTCTTCAATATGGCATAAGACACGCAGTGGCATTCTGTTTTCCTCATAAGATATGCACAGTTTTCCCGTTGCTAAAAGCTGTCCGGATATGCCTGAATAAAATGGGGGAGTATTGTTTGTTTCTAATCTGTAGATTACAGAGTTTATTACTTGTCTTGTGGCTTCAGAAGGAGAAGGTTGTTTGGCTTGTGCCAAGCACTACTTTTATTTAAACAAACAAACAAAAGGCTGATATAAGAAGGCTTTACAAGACCAATTCTAGTTAAGATTTAATTTTATTTGGAATTCCCGGGTACAGGATTCTGCCAGTGGACGCAGTTACTCTGGAGGAGTTTGGCCCATGCCTGCCCTCCAGAACTACTGTCTAGTGTTTTCTCAGTTGAGTAGCTGCTGAAGAAGCATGAAACAAGGTGGGGGCCTCCATTCTCAGAATCTAACTAGATATTAAATTAACAATATGCAGAGCCCAGATTCCTAATCTAGATATCTGAAGCTACCTATTTAAATACTCCCTTTCAGGGTTTTTTGTCTAGGGAAAACAATTAAGTTAAAAATGAAACATCTACTGCAGTAGCTTTTAACTTGTTAGTAGCTAGGAAATTTGCAAATAAGCCTTTTCTGAATGCTTTGTGTTGTTTCCCCACGCAGGTTGTGAGTCCCACCATCAGCTCTCCAGTGTGTCAGGAGCAGCTGATTGAGGCAGGGAAACTGGTAGACCGTTCAGTGGAGAGCTGTGTGAGGGCCTGCCAGGCTGCCACAGATGACACTGAGTTACTGAAGCAGGTCAGTGCAGCTGCCAGCATTGTCAGCCAAGCCCTGAATGACCTCTTGCAGCATGTCCGCCAGTTTGCAAGCAGGGGAGAGCCCATTGGACGCTATGACCAAGCTACTGATACCATCATGTGTGTCACAGAGAGTATTTTCAGTTCGATGGGAGATGCTGGTAAGTTTCTCTAATGGACAGCAGCTTTCCACAATTCAGAGGTGTGCACATTTCAAATAATGCAAGTGAAAAACTTTCTCTGAAGTGTACTGTGCTTCTAGGCTAGTGCTGTCATGATGGGTAGTCATTCAAACCATAATATTAAATCAGCAAAATGGACGTAGCTGTGTGCTAGATAGAATGAACATTCTGTGAAAACAATCAATATCATGCTAAAGAATCACTGTAGTATTTTTTCTGTTTTCTATCACTGTTTGACTTCACAGAATTGTGTAGCAATTTCTCCTCTCCAAACACGAAGACAGGTATCTGGGTGAATACTTCCCAGTGATTGATTTTATTAGCGTAGATTTTGTTGTAGGTTTTGAAACTTATTTCTGCTTCTTCCTGTGATACTTGTAAATGTGCAGCTTCTAGAACCAACCTGTGGTGGGTTGACCCTGGTTGGATGCCAGGTGCCCACCAAAGCCGCTCTATCACTCCCCCTCCTCAGCTGGACAGGGGGGAGAAAATATAACAAAAGGCTCGTGGGTCAAGATAAGGACAGTTTAATAAAGTGATAGCAAAGGTCACGCGCGAAAGCAAAGAAAAACAAATGATGTTATTCTCTACTTCCCATCAGCAGGTGATGTCTGGCCACTTCCTGGGAAGCAGGGCTTCAGTACGCGTAGTGGTTGCTCCGGAAGATAAAAAAATGCCCCCCCCCCTTCTGTCTCCCTTTACTTAGCTTTTATATCTGAGCTGATGTCATATGATATGGAATATCTGTTTGGTTAGTTTAGGTCAGCTGTCCTGGTTATGTCCCCTCCCAAGATCTTGCCCTGCCCCAGCCTGCCATTGAGGGGGGGGCAAAAATGTTGGGGAGACAGCCTTGATGCTGTGCCAGCACTGCTCAGCAGTAGCCAAAACATTGGTGTGCTATCAACACCTTTCTAGCTACTGATGCAGAGCACAGCGCTATGAGGGCTGCTATGGGGAGTATTAACTCCATCTCAGCCAGACCCAATACACAACCAAAACTTGAGTTGCCTAATGTTTAACTGATCCAATATGAATTGTTAGAAAAGAACCATTAAATTTTTTAGAGTGGTGAAATTTCAGTAGTTATAAATGTTATGAGGTAGTAACAGTGCGAAGGGGCAATATCAACTTGAAATCAAGACAGTTCATAGAAAGTGTAAAATGGGATCAGTTTTAAAAAGCAGTTATGGTGAATAGTATGGTTTTGGTCTTCTCTTTCATGTTATGTAAATGCAAGGCCAGGAAAGAAAATATTTCAGCTGCGGTTTTATTCACGTTACAGTTGATACGAACAAACTAATCTTTTATTGTGGAGTCATCTTAGTTGTTACGTTTAAGAGGTAAAACTTTCAGATGTTTCTGTTTTTAAGGAACTGTCATTTCAGCCATGCAGCACTCTTCTAGAGGAACATGTGCAAGGAAGTAATTAGTGAATTTCTCAGCGTATTTTGACCCTGGAATCTTCTCTGTGAGAAATCTGAGTGATTAAAATTTTTAAAAGATGCACAAGACTGTTTGCTAAACCACTCTTAGTCTTTGAATTGAAAGCTGTGGAAGAAGTTTTCTAATGCTCTGGAGCTATCCTAAGGAATTTAATTACTGTAGATGTGCACAGGAAAGCATGTCAAGTTTTATGTTTAGCTGTCATTTATGATTCAGCTTCTGTGTAAAAGGATGCAGTGAAAGAGATGATCTTGGATAGCATTTATTTTCTGTTCACAGTCAAATATCTTGTTGTGCAATACTTAGTTTTTAGTAGAAGGCATTCAGATTCCAGTCTGTTTCCAGCTTATCATTGCACTCTTGCAGTCACAATTTTAACAGCAAAGAGACTCTGACTTGTGACTGCTGTATTATTCCCAAACAGGTTATTCTTTCAGTTTGATTTACTGGCTTAATACTGTAAGAAAGGGCATTTAAAGAGATTTTTTTCAAGTGGAATATTTGAACTGGGAGCTGAGTTAGCCATTATTGGTAAAAATTTTAATGGCAAAATTGCATACTGGGAAATAGTTGATAACAGCTAGAAAACTTCAATTTTTTTGCCTTTCCTGAGCAGAGGAGCCTGCTAAGAAGGCATTTAATTCTGAAGCCTACAAGTCACCTTTACACATGAGAAAAATGCTGCTTTGCTTTTCTTTCCCATGATTTTTTAAGACCATTTGAAAAGAATGAGGCCTTAGACCCAAACACATCTTACTTGATTTGATAACCTACAGAAAGCCAAAGGCTTTATGGGTTCAAGTGTATTATGAAGGAGTTCACGTGTATGTTTTACTGACCAAATGAATTTGCTCTAGAAAGGGTATCCACTTCAGAAGCACTGCTGTTTCATCTCTATGCTTCACCATGACCGGAACATGACTCTAGTATCTTAAATATACACCTTTTTTGGCCAAAACCACCTAACTGGTGCTGAGTGTCTTCTGACAGAGTTCTTAATTTAGTTTATATTAGACAGAAGATAATTCTCCCAAAGAAGAATAGGTGAAAGATGGGTAATATTTAATAATAATAAAAGAGTGAAATCTTGTCTGTAATTTGAAAGCAAAATTATTAGTCTTCACTGGGCCAGGAGTTTCTTTGAACTGTATATTCAAAATTACCTTAAAGTATTGATTTTTGGTTTTTGTCTTGCTATCTAGAATGCAAATACTACTTTTTTTCTTAATCTCCTCTCTAGAGGTTTCTTTCATTTATGTTGCAATCCAAGATTTTGTTTATGAAGCTTCTAAGTTATGAACTATTCGTGTATCATTTTCAAGTCAAAAGAATACTTCAGCAAATATAACTTTATTTTCATCTTGTTGGGATGACTTCTGAAACCAAAACTGAAATACAGAGAGAACGAAAGTAAAAATCTAATTGTATACCACAGGTGAAATGGTACGGCAAGCCAGGGTACTGGCTCAAGCCACTTCTGATCTTGTCAATGCCATGAGGTCAGATGCTGAAGCAGAAATCGACATGGACAACTCTAAGAAGCTTCTGGCTGCCGCAAAGCTCCTGGCAGATTCTACAGCCCGCATGGTTGAAGCTGCAAAGGTACCAGGAAAATTAAATAATTGTCAGCTTAAAATTGTATGGTTATACATGAAGAAGAAATGGTATGTGGGATATTGTAGATAGGACCTGGCTGATAGCAGAGGCTGTTTTTCTTATCCTGTAAATGTGCATTTAATGACTTATACCTAGAATGTACCTAGGATTACTTGGGGGGTTTTGACTTTAAAAACCCTTCTTGCACTACTTCGCTCCCCTGTGTGCAAGGGTGGTCATGACTCAAGCCATCTAGGGCAGTTACCACCAGCCATATCCTCTGTCTTCTACCAGTCCACCAATACAAATGGAACAACAAACCCATAGCAATCTCTTACAAGTATCTCTTACAAAAGCTGTTAACAAAGCAACTCTGCCTCTGTCTTAGGACCAGTTTCCTCCACCTGGGGAATCTTGCCTGTGTTGTTCCTCCCCACCCCCCTATTCTCACAAGAGAGGCAAATATCTAACCTTTTTTTTCCTTTCTGTGCTAGAAACCTCTTTAAATCCATTAGGGAGGAATATGTTCTCAGAATTGTTTCCCAGATCCTGCACTTAAATGATGTTTACAGATCAGGGCCAGCCATTCTGCTAGGGCTCTGGAAGGCCCATATGCCTGGCTCCAGAACATATCCTTGACTTTGCATTACTTCCTCAGACTTCAAATGGAGAAAATCTACTGTGTTAAATCTCAAGGTCTGGACTGCAGTTACTGAAAGGCATACTGAATTGGGAATTGTAAAAACGGGGGTTTTTTTGGGGGGGGGGGGGAGGGGGGTGTTTTGGTTTTTTTTCCAAAACCTACGTTCATCAAAGGATATTGTTACAGATCATAGTGGAAGCAGTTTACAAAGGCTTTTTTGCTAAGCACCTGAAGTAGTATAGGAAGCAAATGTTTAACTCCCTCAAAGTACTTAACATATACAGTAACAACCTTGCACTAGCAATAAATTTTCTGCTTCAAAGTCTTGTAACATTTTAATGTTGTTTTAACTTTGGTTAAGATAATACAAGGAAAATAAAGACTGTTGTCATAGAGCTGTCTGGATATTCATCTACATTTTCTCCAGGAACTTCTACTGAGGTTCATGTTCTTTGTTCTGAAATTTTGTGCAGGGAGCTGCAGCCAATCCTGAAAATGAGGATCAACAGCAGCGTCTGAGAGAAGCAGCAGAGGGACTGCGGGTTGCTACAAATGCTGCTGCACAGAATGCCATCAAGAAGAAAATTGTCAACAGATTAGAGGTTCGAAACTAGATATTGTTGAACTTTCAGTTTACTCCATTTTGATAATTAGTATCCTTAGATAATTTCAAACAAGTAGAAATGCTTATTTCAGGAAAAGTGCTAAACCTAGAGTGATAGCACTGTAAGCTCAGTTCCAGAGTACAAGGCTTGGAATTAGAGATGCTAGTATATGACACATAGTCCTCAGAAAATTGAGCAACTTGTATCACTGATGTAGTACAGTGGTGTAAGAATTTGACTCAGAAGGCATTTGATGGTGGCTTAGTCATAAAATTAGAACAGCTGAGGTTTCAAACAGCTGAGCTGAAACCGCTTCATCACTATTTTATCTGTATGATCTGTAATTTACACACGATATCTTTTGGTGGTTTTAACTAGTATATCTGCCAGAGTTCCATGTAAATTTCCGTGCAAAGATATGTTGATTTGCAGCATATCCAATTAAACTGGTAAGTTATTCAGAGAATCAAGGAACCAGAAATGAAAGTGAAAGGATACATCATATCTGGTAGTACAGCCAAGGGGGGGGAAGGCAGTTTACTGTGCACCAAGAATAAAAAAAAGTCTGAAATTTGTCTTGTAGGCAAGGTTTGATCTTCCTATTCTCAGCTAAAATGTAGAAAAGACAGATTAAAAAAAGAAGCCTTTCATAATTCCTGGTTTCCAACTGTGGTTTTACAGTAGTCTGATTCAAGTGCAATGAGATTAGACAAACAAGGAAATTTAAGTAACCATGTTCCAGAAGTGCATTTAAATTACTGTATCTGGCTAGAACCAAAAATCAGGAGTATTTCAGGAAATAAAGGTTCATGTCTCAATTTCCTAACTGCATGCAAAAAAACTTTATTGAAAGGACGTTTTATTTGTTTTGCTGTTATAATATATACCTGCCTTACAAGGGAGTGAAATGTGTAATGGTGAGAATGAACTTCATGCTTGGTTGTATTTAGTGGGCCAGTGTACAACATGTTTGGATACTTTGGATACTTTGGATAAACTGTTGGCATACTTTGTTGTTTGGCATACTTTGGATAAACTGTTGAATTTTTAATTTTGTAATAGGGAGAGGTTGATAATAACACTCCTAGATATTTGGGGAAGGTCTTCTTAGTGCTTTTAGACTCAGCAATACCAGTATTTTGTACCTCTGCATCATTTTAGCATCTTTGCTTTTGCCGTAGAGCAATCTCGGTGGAAGTTCGCTCCCTTGAGCCTTTGGTCAGAGGTGTTAATGTAGCAGTGTGCAGCACTATGTGTACTTTGCCTGTTTTCTCTGGCCTTCTTTGTAAGTCTAATTGATTAGACTATTTCTGCTTTCTGTAATTGACTTCTTATGGTCATATTGCAACCTAAGCTATGAAGGAGTAAGAGCTTAGAATCCTTTTAGTTCCATCTTTTTCCTTATTGGCAAGTTAGAGATGGATAACAGGGTTCAGCTCATTTTCATCTTGAGAGAAGAGCAATCCTGAGTTTCCTTATGGCAAATCAAATTAATCAAGGGATATAATGTATTAATCTGTCAAAATTGTTACTGTCAAAGTTACCTATAATATGTGTTTCATCCTCTAAATTACTCAGACTTTTACCACTGATTTAACTGTTTCTTTTTCTCCAAAGATTGCAGCTAAACAAGCTGCAGCTGCTGCTACTCAGACTATTGCAGCTTCTCAGAATGCAGCTGTTTCAAATAAGAACACAGCAGCCCATCAGCAACTTGTGCAGAGCTGTAAGGTAAACATATCACAACTCACTGACAAATAACTCTTGAACTCTGCTTTATGGGGAACTGAAGATCATCTTGTATAACAACACTGTTGCAACCTCAGAAGGAGATTTAAAAAAACAAACAAACAAACAAACAAAACCCCACCAAAACAAACAAAACCAACACCACACACACTTATCTTTATGGATTCTGGAGAACTGTCATTTAGTGTATTATCCATAGTTTCCATGCATTAGTGTATGGAGAGCTTTGAAAAGCTGAGCTGTTGGCTGTTACAAATACCCCTGCAAACACCTTACTAGAAGGGATCGGCAGGCTTATATACCTCAGCATGTATCTGTTGAGTAACAACCAGTTCACCTGAAGCAAGTGCTTTAAAAGTTTTTCTGCAAATCAGTCAGCAGTACTATATATGCAGAGCTATGCTAGAAGCACTGTATGGAGGGGTCCGATTGCTCAGAAATTTTTACACTGGCGAGAAGTCTTGGCCACGTGTTCAGTGTATGAGTTTGCTCTTCAACAGGTGAGTAGCTGTAGGATCACCAAAACAGGCTGTTGAATGATACATGCAGTGAAATGGGACTGAGGTCTGCTATGGAATAGAGGTAACCTTTGAATTTTCCACAGCAAAGGATGGAGTAGCAATAGTGATTTATACCATAATGGAGTGAAATCCTTATTTAATGTATTGCTTAGATAATTGGTTATATAACTAACAATACTGATTGTGCTATTCTGATGTTCAGCCTACAAGCAACTGGGGCCTTAAATGTTGCTGTAAAAAATAAGTTATAGACCTTACTATGGGGTTAACATGATTCCTAGCTTGAAGTTAAAGCTGCCAAGACCACAGATTTCAAGGTTTGCCTGAAGTCAAGCATAATTTTATAGTTCTAAGCTATAATTCAGAGTCTGGTGAGAAGCTGTTTTCTTTTGTGTTTAAGCTACATTTGGCAGCTTCATTTCTAGCTCTGACTAATGTTGCTTCAGGTTTTTTAGAGAAATCACATTTAAACAAAAAAATTGAAAAAGACAATAGAATGCAAAAGGGTTTTCTTCTGGATGGAACAGCAGTTATGTGGGGAACAAGAACAAAACCATTAAAGAAGGCATCGTTAAAAGCCACATTAATATTCAGCAATTAGTTCTTGTCATGGTGGTAATCCTGAGAAATGTTGGAGTTAAACAAGGTAGCTTAAGCACATCTCAAAATTGTGTTGTAGGCAGCTGCTATTTCGGTATGACAGAAAAAAAAAGCAAGCTGATTCACTGTATTGTTTACAGT
The DNA here is from genome assembly GCF_947461875.1 of Haliaeetus albicilla. Taxonomy (NCBI): domain Eukaryota; kingdom Metazoa; phylum Chordata; class Aves; order Accipitriformes; family Accipitridae; genus Haliaeetus; species Haliaeetus albicilla. The sequence goes on along the minus strand of NC_091494.1, from coordinate 9,248,722 downwards.
TCATTCTAATTTGATCTTGGTGATGATTTATTGCATAGCAGAGATGATCCAATACCTACTTTTTTACTTTTTTGGGGAAAAAAAATTAGTATTTCACTGCTGAAATAAGTGTTATTGTGAAATGGATGGACAAGGAGCATGAATCTGGGCAGTCCAGTAATAAAGTTTTAGCAGTACACACTAAAGAATGCTCCAGCCATACTATAAAGTTTCTATTGTTAGAAGTCAAGGACAAGTAGACTGAGGAGCTTGTTTGTAAAAGACAAATGTTTTTCTGAAAGCAAGGCATTCTCTTGAAAAATCTGTCACCTCCACTACTGGCATTTGAACATGCAAAGGAAGTAATTCAAAATAGTTTGTGTACATAATTTTGCAGAAAAATCTTAGATTGTCTTGTAGGATCTTTGAACTAATGAGTAGCTTTAATAAAGATTTCTTAAGTAGAATGCCTCTGAAAAATCCTATTATGTATTAATTCAGTTCCTAAACGAATTCTGTGAAGGCACATGAGTATTGTACCTGTGAATACTACAGGTTGTCTTTAAGGGAGGTGGGGAGAGGGCTTGCTTTAGTGTTAGAGGGTTTGGAGTTTTTATTTATCTACTAAAAGCTTTTACCTTTGTTTATTATAGAATGTTGCAGACCACATTCCTCAGCTGGTGCAGGGTGTAAGAGGAAGTCAAGCTCAGGCAGAAGACCTCAGTGCCCAGCTTGCACTAATAAATTCCAGCCAGAACTTCCTTCAGGTGAAGTGAATCAATTACTGTAGTAGATTACATCAGAGCAAAAAGCATTTTTTTGTTGCTGTATGTTTTTATTTGTGATAAATAAGCAGTAAACTGTTACGAAACATGTAAAGTTCATTGCTGACTGTGTGCCATAGCTAAGGAGAATTTAGTTCCTCAGGTCAGTTGGCTGAAGTTTGTTGAATCTGCGGAGAGTGAAAACTGCCAAAATTGAGGATAAAAGTAACAAGAAAACTAAAGTGTATGGAGAAGAAACATTCATTACTGTAGCACTTCCCTTCTGGGAAAGAGTTTAAAGAACAAGATGGAGAGAATTCAGCGTCTTTCTAAGTAGAGGTCTGAATATGTGAGATGCTGTTGTAACCTTTCTTAGTGGAGGTAAAATCAGTGTTGCAGCAACAAGCTCCAGAATTCTTCATAAATAAAAGGGAATATCGCCATGTTTTTTTTAGATACTAGCCTGCATACATAATGAATCTTGATTGAAGTTTTGAACAAAACACAAAATTTGACTCTGTGCTTCTTCCAAAACATCTTAAAAAAAATAGATAAAATATTGAGCATTAATAACAAAACAATTGGGTTTATTATTGACATTACAAGAAACAAACAGAAGAAACCAATTCTCTGTGTAATGACATGAGCATTACTTGGCACCAGTTAGTCCTGTCTGAAGTGGGGTTGCTGTTAGCGGGTTCTTTATGGTCCCATGTAGGCAGAGGTATCGCAAACCATGCTCTTGCTCTGTTTGACTGTTTTGCTATATGATTTCCTCTGGAGTCATTAAAATGATCCGTCTCCCCTCTGGCTGTATGTGTGTACCATGGTGATGGTGAGAATTGGCAAGGTATTTTAATTGTATTAGAGGCAAACCCTGTGAGCAGTCATTGCCTGAATTACAGTTTTCAATTTATAGAAATTTGGCAGAGTTTAATATTTAGAAACATTGAGACAAATTTGCCATCTCTGCTACCTGGGCCTGCTCATACCACGTGGATGCTGAATGGCAAAACTTCACATTTAAATATTTTTAAGTATTCTACATGAGTACTCAGAGGCCTCAGGCAGACATTGGTACCAATGAGGTAGTCATTGTACTAGTAAAGCACCAATGAGTCCTGCTGCAGAAGACACTGCAATGTGGAATTATGACAGGGTGCAGGATATGAACAAAAGGGTGAGATCTAGAAGGTGCATGCTTAAGGAGCAGGGAAGCGCATGAAATGGTCATTACAGAAAATCTAGAAACCTCACGAGTGTGTGAATGGAGGAAGCAGTTTGTTTATTGAATCCTAAGTCTTCTTTAAAGATAATGAGCTAGTAAAACCAATTGTGTCCACTGCTCTTCTTTCAACAGCCTGGAAGTAAAATGGTGGCATCTGCTAAAGCTGCAGTGCCCACTGTGACTGATCAAGCAGCAGCAATGCAGCTAAGTCAGTGTGCAAAGAATCTTGCTACCAGCTTAGCTGAGCTGCGAACCGCCTCCCAGAAGGTAGGTAAATACTAGTTTTAATCAGCTAAAGGAAGATGGCTTGGATGGTGGTCACAAGCTCACTCCTTCTTGGCCCACTGTGTCTCCCCAAAGGGAACAGCTCATGCTCAGTCAGTGTTCACTTTTCAGTGTTGCTTTTTGCGCACAGTTTGCTCAGACTCCTGGGTGGCTTCTGTGTCATAACAGAAAGGGGAGGAAGATGTGGCAACAAAACTGAAAAGCTTGTGCTACCCTTCCCATATGAGAAAGACAGGAGGAGGAGAGCAGCATGTGAATGCTCTGAGCTGCTGTTACATCTGAAGGAGAGTGGGGAAAGGCGAGCGTATCTCCTGCACCTGCCAAACTGGGGTGAACCCAGATACAGCACTGCTGTGGTCAATCTTGTGATTGTGAACAGGAGCTATCATCTCTAAAACTCAGGGAAGCAGAGGTTATCTCTGTTTCACACATAGATTTCTAAACCATGTATGGGTTTAAAAAAAAAAAAAAAGTTATCAGTGGGAAGTCTGCTCTTATTTTTTGTGTATGCTGTGGCCCAAAACCAGGATTGTAGCATATAGGTAGCTACACCTGAGCTAACGTTGAAATTTCCAGCTCAGGTACTGATGATTTTGGGCTGCCACATCAGAGGGTTCACTGTGACTTTAGTCATGATGCATAGTTAGGCTATTTGTCAAAAGTCAGGTCCAGACAGCAGCAGTTATTTTCTCCGTACCTGGACTGCCTAGTGTGAAGGTGTGTGTACACAAGCTAAGTGCATCTCATTCCCCTGGTGGCTCTTAACAGTGAGTTATTCTATTCACAAGATAAGAATATTGTGCAGGAGTTTGGAATCTGTGATGTGTAACGCTTAAAGTGCCCACAATGGCCTGTAAAGTCGTGAGAGCAGTAATTTGGGGGGGGGGAGATTATGTATGAAGCATTTACTATTGCTAGTAGTGGCTTACAGCTGCTAACAGTGATATTGATCTGATTTCTGAATAGGCTCATGAAGCATGTGGCCCAATGGAAATCGATTCTGCTTTGAATACAGTCCAGACACTCAAAAATGAACTGCAAGATGCGAAGATGGCAGCTGTGGATGGACAGTTAAAACCTCTCCCAGGAGAAACTGTAATTGAGGAAGGATGTTCTTCATTTAAAAACAAACAAAGTTAGCTGTTAAAAATTTTAAGTATTGGAGGCAAAACAAGTCATGAGGCTTTGGATAATGATGACACTGATAGGATTTTGCACTAATTCTCTTAAAAAGAGTATATATTCTTACTACACCAGAAGCATGTTCTGTAGCAGAATTAGTCATAGGACTGTAGGGCATCCTTCTCTGTTGTACAAATTACAATTTAGTAGCAGCAATGTTTTGGTCTTTTCTTGTCAAAATGAACTTCTTTTCAATAGTGACAAAGATGAGAACTCAATAGTTCTAAGACTACCAGTCCTCGTAGACTTAAAGTGAAATGTTTTATTTGGCTAAAACCCCCTTCTCAGATGAAGCTATTGATTTCCATTGCTAATTATAAAATAGTTCTGTTGTTCATATGTTAATTCATTTCACCCTAGACAGGGAAAACATGCTAGTCAGGTTTCAGAGAAACTGTGTGTGTGTTTGGTAGCTGAGGTACAAGCTTGGTTTTTGTTGAATGAGGAATTTTTTAGTACTACTTAAAAAACAAGTGTGTTTTAGTTGAGCTTAAGGAAAGAATGTTGTCCTTTGCAACTTTTCACAGCTTGAGAAATGCACTCAGGACCTGGGAAGTACATCCAAAGCAGTCGGTTCATCAATGGCCCAGCTGTTAACTTGTGCTGCTCAAGGCAACGAGCACTACACAGGTAGTGTTTTATTCATAATGTCTCTGTGAAACCTCTGTTTTCCATAAAATACTTGATAGAAGGTTTTCTTATCACAGACAACTAAAATCAAGGAATTACTTTTCTTTTTAATGCTGATAGTGAATTGTGGCAAGTTACTAGGAATTGCTAGTGTGAATAATGTGTTTCATAAAAGAATAGTGTTGCAATCTGCTGTGTGTCTGTATATAATCAGAATAGATTGAGACATCTGTTGTTTTTGTAAATATAAGCCACTGACACTCTGTAAAGGACAGAACTAAAATGTAATGCAATTTAAAGGTCAGTGTGACTGGAAACATTGCTATATCATTTCAGAAGGTTAAAAGGGTCTTTGGCTATTTTTTGAAGCACAGGATGCAAACATACTTGGGATAGCTTGGTGACGTTTAAAACTGCATCTCTTACTAGATGTTACCAGTTTACATGTATAATGCAGCTGGTTTCTCTGAATCACTGATCACATTTGCGTAGTTTGAGTTAAAGCCAACAGGGAATGTGGGCACACAGATTCTACAGTTTGGTTTTGTACCTGTGCTTTTAGAAACCAAAAACACCCTAATAAGGAAAATGCTCCTTGCAGGAGGGGAAAAAAGTTTACTCTTAGAAGGTAAAATGTTCTGTCTCCTTATTTCTGTAAGAAATGAAAGCTGTTGATGCAAATGCTACTGTAGGATTTTTTTAAATACTACTGATAAAATGTATTATGGCAATTACCACTTCATTGGATATAATTGCATCAGGGCTACGTAACTTAGTTGCTTTCGTTTGAAGCAGTTGTAATTGCACTAAGCTGGCTCGCATTTCTATCATGTAGTTATGCAGAAGTTAGCACTGGGTATCTGGTGAAGGAATACAGATACTTGCAGCTGATACCAAATAATTGAATCTAGTAGCTCTCAACATCAAGCTATAAGAGCTGTTTGGCTGGGAAATCCTACAAAGCAATGAGTTCTTTTCAAAGCTCATACAACTATTTTCTATCTCATACTGTCTTGTTATGTAAAAACTCTTATGTGCTCAAGTAAGCACTGAGTGTTTACAAGTATTATGACATTGTGCTGTTTCTCTGTGATAAAAATACTTTACAGCTTATATTCACTATTTAATAATTCCCTGTTGTCTGCAAGTGTCACAGTAAGGTTTTTTTCACTTTGTGCTGAAAGTCATTGTAGAGGATGAAAGCAGCACCAAACTGAAAGCGATGCAATCAGACCTTTTTTTTTTGTGGTACTGTGATAAATTAAGTCAAACTTAAAGGATGCTTACTGGTACTCTAAATAAAGGAAACAAAACGTGTGGGTATTTTTCAAATTCAGTTCAAATTTTCTTTACATTAAGAATGTAGAAAGCTCTCTGTGGTTTGTCCAATAGAAAGGTTGTAACTGCAGCATAGGCAGTACTATTTCTCTGCCTAGCTGTGCTTTACTTTGACATATAATATCACTTGCTTTTCATTACCTTCTAAAGTTTCTGCATTTAAAAATGTTCCATTGACCAGAAGAGAAAATGTTAAAAGGCACTGGCATTAAAATGCTAACATGGCTGCTTTGTGGGTTGTGATGTTCCAGTTTTCTAAATGTTTCCAGTAGAGATATTGGAACATTCTAATTATTTTTAATGCCTAAATATAGATAACTAAGAGGTCTTGTACAGCAAATGTGAACCTTTTCTATAGTTTTCTTTTGGTAGGAATAGCATGACTTTAACATTATCACTCAGAATATACTACCTACGTTAATTGCATATGTTGTTGACTAGACTACATGCTAATTAAGGTCTTTCAGAAGACTATTTTATATTGGGTTTTATTAAGGGCTGAATTAAATTTCAAAAATAGAATGGGACCATTATTCATACAGTTGTACGCTTTAGTGCTAAAGCTGGTGAATGTCCTATAATGTTGGCCAGACAGAACACAGAAACTAATTTCATGACATCCTCTCTGTGACTTCATTCAGTTATTTTTATGTGCTTGTACTCACAGTACTGTTAGGTTATATCAAGTTGTACCATCCCTAATGATTTCTTAATTTTTTTTTTTAATTGCTTCAACTTAAGGTATTGCTGTGTTTATTCTCTAAAAAATCCAAAGCTGCATTTTCAGAAGCGGCATTGATGCTGTGGCTCTGAAGTCATGTACACCATTCTTGTAGACAATCACTTTCCCCCTTAGCTTGAGTATGAGTTTTTCCTCATTTCCAAGTTTTAGATTTTCTTCTTTTTCAGTGCTAAGATTTAGTCACTAATGTAGAGCTGTGCCTGGAACGTTGTCTTTGGGGTATAGTATTTACTTTATGGCTTCACTACAGGCATTTCTCTAGGCAAGTGATGCCGTGTATTTCAAACGTGTTCATGTTTGAAGATTTTCTTTTAAACTGCATTTGCAATGTTCTTTTGCAATGGGATCATTACCTGCAAATTAATCTTTCATAAAATACAAAGATCGTCTTTAAGGGTACTCATAGAATCCTTGATGAATCCGAACATAGGAGTTGCTGCTAGAGAAACTGCTCAGGCTTTGAAGACTTTGGCTCAAGCGGCACGAGGGGTTGCAGCATCTACTACCGACCCTGTGGCAGCACATGCAATGTTGGATTCAGCAAGAGATGTCATGGAAGGCTCTGCTATGCTTATTCAGGAGGCAAAGCAGGCCCTGGCTGCACCAGGGGATGCAGACAGTCAGCAGCGATTAGCCCAGGTAAGTTGCAACTTGAGTAGCTACATGAATTATCAAACACGCAGTGAAATTACTTAGAACACAGCATTAAATAATGAGAGAGAACAACAGAAAATAAGGCTGCAAGGAATGTCAGCTTTCTATTCCTTCCAGCAACTCTCAGATAGTAACATCATACTTAATGTTAAACAATGCAGATGATGCGTAGTATGATATTTTAGTCACCTTTTAGAAAAATAAACTTATACAAAGATGCAGTTAAGTGCTTTTACCCACAACGCGTTTGAGTAGGCTGCTTGACTGCAAAAATGAAACAACTGTTAAACTGGTCATTATCAAATGAAGGATCTGTATTCATGTTTATGCAAAAAATGAATGCACGTTTTCTATACATGTGGCACCGTTGCTATTGAACACTTTAAGGAGTAACAAGTTCTTTTTTACTGGTTTGAAAAGGTCTATAACTGGCCTGTATTTTAAATAATTTCTTATGAGGAGACATTTGTTTTAATTGGGACTTTGAAAAAAGTAGCATGCAAAGGATTTCTGCGATTAGTATACGGTTAACTTCCGTGGCGTTCCCTTATCTGCAGTGCTGCAGACTTTATCCCAGGTGCCAGGAGCAGTTGTGGAGCTGCCCTGCCAACAGTATCCTATCAAATGGGTGAGTGTAAATAATGACTACTGCTGGACTACCGGTGAGCAAACCAAGGAAGTCGCAAGCCTCAAAAATGTTTTTGTTAGAGTCAGAATCTAGGAATTGCTGACTATGGAATGTGCCTCCTATTAGATAAAGGACCACTTAAGCCTTTCTCAGTGTGGATGTATTTACTTATGTGTTGTAGGTGGCAAAAGCAGTGTCTCACTCCTTGAATAACTGTGTGAATTGTCTGCCTGGACAAAAGGATGTGGATGTGGCCTTGAAGAGTATTGGGGAATCTAGCAAGAAGCTCCTTGTTGATTCGGTGAGATGTCTTTTAACATAGAAATAAATTTTAGAGAACCAAAAAGCAGATCTGGGTTCCCCATGTATCAAATTATTATTTAGTAAATGTGCCTTAAGTATACGTCATATAAGTTTTGTTTAAGTGTATGCAACTTTAAGTAGCTGCTACTTTGGCTGAAATGCTGTTCTTCTAGTTTTTGGGAAAGACGAAATGTGTCTGTGGCTTGTGAAGGCAATATTAAAGTTGTTGTCATAGATCACCATTAGTTTGGTTTTCTGAAAATGCTAACTGTGACTTAACATTTTGAAGAACGTGAAAATTAGAAAATCATAATCCATCTCCCATCTAGAAGTGATAGGTTCAGTTTAAGGAGCATTGTGGTCAGTCAAAAAATGTTTGGTGCATCTATGGTCATTTTGTGCAAGGAGAAGAATTGTTGTATTTCTGTTTAACTGCATCCATGTCAAAAAAAACCCTTTTGTGCACTGGTAATTTGCCGGAAGGTTATATGATTTGAACAACTTTTTCTGCACTTACCAGTGATCCTGCTACCCTGTGAATGAAGGAGGAATTGTATTTTGATAAGTTTGTGCAATGCCTTTTGGTAGAACCGGGTCAGGAGTTTGGAATTATTGTGAAGAGCTGCCAGTACTTGCATGGTGTTCTGGAAAGCTTGTTTGTGGAAGTGAATGATGACTTGGAGACCAAAATTCTGCAACTTCCGCCACTGAGTTCATCACTTCAAATTTTGTAGTTGAACCATAAAATAGCTATTGTCAACTCTGTCCCTTGAAAGGCTTACATGCTTGTCTGTCCCTTGAAAGAAACAGTGGGACTGAGGTTGTTGCATAGATTTCTGGTTGATAGCTGTCCCATAGTTACACTATTCTACTTTCAGAACTGAATCACTAGCAGTCCAGTTACAGTACTCTGTTCTACCTTGTATGTGAAGCTCACTACTGCATTGCATTTAGTGTTCTTGAATTGTGTTGAACTTTTCAGTCGTGAAGGGCTGGTGTGACATTGCAGACAATAAAATATGGCACTTGGTGTCTTACAGCTACCTCCAAGTTCTAAGTCATTTCAAGAAGCTCAGAGTGAACTGAACCAGGCAGCAGCAGACCTGAATCAGTCAGCAGGAGAAGTCGTCCATGCTACACGGGGCCAAAGTGGGGAACTGGCTGCAGCCTCTGGAAAATTCAGTGATGATTTTGATGAATTTCTTGATGCTGGTATTGAAATGGCTGGTCAAGCACAAGTAAGTTTTTTATCTTGCTAATTGGGACCAAGGATTATCTTGGCATAGTATCTCGCAGTGCAGTGTCTTGGTTACCTAATAGCACAGTACAATATGCTAGTGTGAGCCTAGCCAAATATGACAGGTGATGTTTTTTATGAAGCAGTCACCTGTAACTGGTTATCCAGAGTGAAGTCAACTCAGTGTTTGCATTCTACACAGGATACTGGTATTTGTTCCTGTGCCCAGTCAGAAATATGACTTCATACTGTTCTGTCTAGGTTGGGCTGTTAACTAATTTGAGCTGTATATCTGAAGGTACAAAGGTGTGCTGAACCTCTCAAAGCTTATGGAAAGAGTTGCTTCTATTTTGGTAGAACTACCATGGAGAATAATTTATGTGAACACTGTTCAAAATTTAACACCTTTCTTTGCTAATTTTCAAATGCTTTAAGTAGAGGGAGAAAAAGATGCATTTAAAATCCAGACTTGATATTGCTCTGTGGTGCCTGCTGCTATGGACCTGCTACAGAGTGGAGCAAGGATTTGAAGAGGGCTGGCTAAATTGCCATGGATCTGACAGCAAGCACTTGGACTTCTGTTTAGTGATCTAAAATGTGGCCGAGTTGTATTCTGATTAACTCAGAATCGGGAATGTTGTCACGTGTTACCTAGCTTATTCCTAGTAGTCTAGGTACTCATATGAAGTTGGAGATATCTCCTTCATTTTATCTTACTGGGTTTAAGTGTACTGAATTACAGTAATTGGTCATTTGTAGATGATTTAGCATAGCATATGTCAGCATATAAGAAAGAGTCATGTACCAGGAGAGCTAGGAAGACTTGCAGAAAAAGGAATCTGCAGACTGTTTTGCCCTAGTTAGTAGGAGGAACTTGCAAACCTGAGAAATAACTGCCGAAAGAAAACTAACCAGAAAGTCGTGAGTGTGCCAGTCCTCTGAAGTCATTTATGAAGTCTATAGAGCAGATGCTTTGTAGGTAGGGCTGAGTAGAGAGATCGGACAATGATTGCTGATTATTCTCCATCAAAACTTAATCTTTCAGGTTCCAGATCCATGAAGTGAGTTAGGCACCAAATATCAGCTGATTCTCTGAAATTGAGTAGGATTTAGGTACCTGACTATCTTTTTAGCCATGGGCCTCATTGACTTTTAGAATGTTGTGTGAGGCAATTCGATGAAGGCAAAGGTGGAAATGATACTGCAAATAGCTATTTGAAAAGAGAATTCCTGATGATGATGACCTTGTGGCCCTTGCGGATTTGCTTATCCTGCTGATATAGGGGTTGATAACCATCTTGGTTATTAATGGCTGATCTTTGCAAAGAGAATGCTTTCTGTCTGTGTGTAGTTATTTAGCCTGAACAGAAGCAATACCAGGTATTTTGGATGCCCAGCAAAATGCTGGGGTAGGGAGGAAGCAGAATGGAAATATAGAGTAAAAGCTATTCACATCAGCTGAGTAATATGCACCTCGTTACATAAAACCCTGAATAGACCATTAGAAAGAATGGATTCATTTCTACCGATCATTGACAGAAGAATCTAGTCATGGTGTTTGCTGTGATAATGCAGTACTTCCTGTAACTGTATGTTGATACAGGTTTTCCTTTTCAACCAGTGGCTTAAAATAAATAATAGAACATCCAAGTCAGAATGTTTACCAAAGTAGGCTTATAGAAACATATTTCCTTGGGATAGAGGACTTTCTGGAGGGATCTTTCCGTGTGAGTAATCCCAGTTAGATGCTAGAGAGCCTGTGGGTTACACAGAGGTTGCTAGAATACAGGGAGTGTACACTGACTGAATAATGTGGATCAGTTGTGCCAGGCAGAGACACATGAGAGTCTTGACAACAAAAGCGTTGTTCAACAACTAGTAAAGTTTCTCCGTTGCTCATTTGTGAATACTGCCATTGTTAGAAACCAAGCCATTTGTTATATGGGTTTCTTTCTCTGTTATGTAAGGGAAGCTTAGAGGCACCTGTCTGGGTGAAGAGAGGCTTTGGTCCATGTTCTTCTCCGGACTATGGTCCCCTGCACGTCAGTGGTTTCAGGTGGATAAACTGGGTTTCCAAATGTGGTTTTAGCGCATACTCTTTATTGCAAGCTCTGCACTTAATGTTATGCTGCTGTGGCTTTCCAGACTAAAGAGGACCAGATTCAAGTAATAGGTAACCTCAAGAGCATCTCTATGGCTTCCAGCAAGCTGTTACTAGCTGCCAAGTCGCTGTCTGTTGATCCTGGAGCTCCTAATGCCAAAAATCTCTTAGCAGCAGCAGCAAGGTAAGGATGTGTTGCTTGCTTTAGGTTTTCCTAAGATGTTTGCATTTCTCTGTGATATTTGTAATGTGTTTATGTATTCTTCTGCTATTGACAGTTAACTGAGTGGTTGGAACCTGCAGTTCTATTTAAAAAAAAGTAGGCCAGAGGAAAGCTACTTATTTTGGAGTAGTTCCATAACTGGCATAACTTGTTACCATTGGTGGAAATAAGAACCAGCAGTTGAAGAGTTGGCCTGGTTTTTCAAAGGGACTAGTGTGTTTTACCTACTGGTTTTTTACCATCTGTGTTCTGACAAGGCAGTAGCTAACAATAAGCCTCTCAATCCCTAACAAAGAAAAGAAATTGAATAACATTCTTATATAGAATGTGCTTAAAAATCATGTTGTGGCTACCTGTCATTAAAAGTGTGTATGTGTGTATGATCAAGTAAACTTGAAGAGGTTAGATGCTATGTTTATTTGGTGGAAGATACCCTTACTTTAAAGATTCTGTCAACCATGCCCTGAATTTCATCTTGTGGACCCTGTTTCTCAGTCAAGGCACTCAGTATTTATGAGAAAAATAACACTGCATTTCAGTGTTTGACTGGCTAATTTTCTCTCCTTCACTTTGTCAAATCTTTTTCACAATTTTTTTTTCCCCTAATTAACTTTTTATTCAGTTTTCTAAGTTTGTAAATGGAATGTTCAAATATCAGACTGGAAAGAGACTGCTGAAGGACAGACAGACATCACACCTAGAAATGTCAACATTAAATCAGATGAACATCTGAGATCATGTGGATGTGACTTACAATATTGTGTTCCAAAATGTTTATACTCGCAAAGATTAGCCTAGACAGGAAGTGAGTACGTGAAGACTGTTACTTCCTTGGGCATAATGTCGTTGTTTGTCCTGGACCTTGGAGTCATCCCTTTCTAATAGCAATAACTTAATTTTTAAAAAATAAATCCACTCCTTTAATAAAGCACTTTTTAAAGAAGTTATGCTACTTTACTTTGTCATATTTGTTAAAAACAAAACAAAAACAACTCTGACATCCATCTTGTCTCCCCAGAATTAAATAGCTTCTAGGAAAATTGTAGGTAATCAAAAGCACAGTGCTTAGAAGTGAGGGAGTTGCATGAGCTTTCATATTGCCACAGCATCAGACTGCTACAAATTTCTGCTTTAGGCTTGGAGCATTCCTATTTGGCATGTAGAGCAACTTAGTGTTCTCAATGAAGCCCAGTTAGTTGTTAGTTTCTGCCAGGCTGGTATTCCCTCCGTAGAAGCATGTAATATAAAAAGGGAGACAAACCATGTAGAGCCTTTAGATGTTCTATTTTGACATGCTGTTAGCGTGTGTATGTGTGTCTGCATGCATAAGACTTTACATAGACATCAGATAACCATGAAAAGTAAATACTGTACCAATTCTTAGTTTGTGTTTAAGACGCTAAGCAGACACGGTATTTCCCTGCTGTGATATGGTCAGAGTCAAGTATTTTTACTTTCCCTTTTCTCATAAAAATGAAAAAAGAGGCACAGCTTCCTTTGCTTCCTGTTTATAAGACAGCTTATCTTCTCATTTTTCTCTCATCTTCTACGGTACTGTGATTAATTTTCTTGTATTTTCTTTCCTTTCTTCCCCCTTTGTTCCAGCTATAATAGACACTCTAACTTTTTAGTAGCTTTGGCCTCCCTGTGGAGGCATTTTTCTTGACTTCCTCTGACAGTCTCATAGGACTGCAACAGTGGCTGAGTTCCCTGCAAGATCCAAGTGTTTATATGCTGTATTTGATGAAAACAAATGTGGCCTTTAGAGTCCTAGCAGTCGTCTTCCGCTCTGGGGTTGGTGTTTGAGGGGCCACCTTCCTGGTTCCACTGCTTCCAAATAGTTTTAAAAGTAATGCTAGTACACTGGATGTATTCCTGCACACAGGGTACCTAGTGTGTGGTAAAGATATTCATGAGGTCACACTGCATCCTCTACAGTGCTGACAATTCTAGTCTATTACCAAGTTTGGGGGTTTTTTTAATTACTGATACTCTCCAAGTCAAAATGCATTGTCTCTCTTAGATTAAAATCAACAGTGGACAAGTTATTTTTGCGTGAAGTTTCTCTGGGAGTGAACAGAACTTCCCATTTTTGCCATCTATTCATATGTCTGTATGCAATGATATTTTTCACATGCATAGAAATCATTGATGTTCAGGAGGTTGAGAATCCATCCTTTGTATTGATGTTACGTTGGTGAAGCCATGCATGTTGTTTTTCAGAGATAGATAATAACTGTAAAAACATTTGTGTATATAAATGCACACACATTGACTTGGAGAATATCAATTTTTAGTTGAAGATAAAAGCCAAATCTGTCTGATAACAGACTATATAAATATATAGCAAGACTACGTGTGTATAATACAGTATGCCAGACAGGACACAAGACATGTATATGTAACAGTCCTGAAAGGCAAAGGAACTTGGGGAAAATGGCTCCACAAGGACACCAAACCTACTGAAAAGGGTAGGAGTCTCAGTTAAACAAATATGTCTGTTTGTCCTGGTTTCAGCTGGGATAGAGTTAATTGTTTTCCTAGTAGCTGGCATAGTGCTATGTTTTTGAGTTAGATATGAGAAGAATGTTGATAACACACTGATGTTTTCAGTTGTTGCTAAGTAATGTTTAGTCTAAAGTCAAGGATTTTTCAGCTTCTCATGCCCAGCCAGTGAGAAGGCTGGAGGGGCACAAGAAGTTGGCACAGGACACAGCCAGGGCATCTGACCCAAAGTGGCCAACAGTGTATTCCATACTGTGTGACGTCCCATTTAGTATAGGAACTGGGGGGAGTGGAGATGGAGGGAATCGCCACTCAGGGACTAGCTGGGTGTTGGTCAGCGGGTAGTAAGCAATTGCACTGCGCATCATTTGTACATTCCAATCCTTTTATTATTACTGTTATCATTTTATTAGTGTTATCATTATCATTATTAGTTTCTTCTTTTCTGTTCTATTAAACCATTCTTATCTCAACCCATGAGTTTTACTTCTTTTCCCGATTTTCTCCCCCATCCCACTGGGTGGGGGAGGGAGGGAGTGAGCGGCTGCATGGTGCTTAGTTGCTGGCTGGGGTTAAACCACAACACTGTTAGTTTCCATTCGTTTTTCCCTGGAAATAAACATGAAACCTGGTGTAAATGTAATAAGCATGTCCTGTTTCCTTTCGTAACAGTATGCTACTATCCATCTAGGTAGTCATGTTATTGATATTACCAATCATGTTATCAGGTGACGGTTTTCTTAAAGAAAAAATAATCCGAATGCCTTGCAGATTTTTCAACGCCAGAGGAAAGTATATTCTCCATGCATTCTGATTTCACTCATTTTGTAATTTGCCATGAGAAACAACACAAAAAACTTGCATTCCACTATAATGTCACAATGCAAGCTAAGTTTTTGCAAGTTGGTGACAACATGCCTAGCTATAGAAAATGATCTTTGATTAATAACAATGAACAGCAGACCCCTACTTCCTCCTGCAAAGTCTCTTTTTTCTAGAAGCTACTTTGCTGGGTGGTTAGCCATTAGTCTAAAATGAATGTAGTTATAATGAATTTTGCTTAATATCAGAGCATTCATCGTAAACACTAATAGTGATTATATTGTATGTCAGATTCAGTCTGTGTTCAAGAGCACCAGAACTGTGAATTCCATAGAAATGTAATGGAAAAATACCTTGTCTGTGGATTTAAACCTAAGGGAGCTGATGCATGTTGACTCTGAGAATATCAATGACTAGTTAAAGAGAAAAAAAACCAACTTGATAACAGACTATGGAAATATATAGCAGGATTAGATGTGTGTGTGTGTAATACAGTATGTCAGACGATACAAGACTTTGCTAGCAAAGGGTGTATAATATTACTTTACATTCAAACATTTTTTGACACACTAGCCACTTGTTTCTGTGTCTTTTAAGACTTCTGGGGTGCTAGCTGAGAAATGATTCACTTAATATCAGACCTGGAGAAGTGCTAAAATACTTTTTAGCAACTAAGTTATGTCACTGTGCTAGTGTAGCGAGTTGACCTTGGCCCGCTGCCAGGTGGTGTTTTGCTCTTTCTTACCAATATTTTCCCAGAGGTGCTGCCAGCTTGGCTGCTGGGCTCAGCTGTGTCCTGCAGTGGGTCTGTTGGAGCCATCTGGAACCAGCTGTGCCTGGCATGGGTCAGCCCCTGGCCTCTTCTCACAGAGACCACCCCTGCAGCCAGAACCTTGCCACAGACTCCCAATATACTTGCTGCTGTGAGATGAAGCTTCTGCTTGTTCTGGACTAACTTCTCAATTGTTTGCACTGAAGGCATAGATTTTCAGGTGTGGATCACTATCAAATGCTCTAGTGAGAATGTTAGGCTCCTATGAAGCTTGTTAAAGAAGAGGTCTCAGGGTGAACTGTTCAACATACAGTTAATCCCCAAACACTGAGAAGAAAAAATGTAGTAGAACATCAAAGTTTTAAATCTCTATGCAGTGTACACTTAAGAAAACAAAAGTTTTAATGAGGGGAATAATTTAACTTTTAAATTTACCTTTTTTCCTTCTATTCTCCCTAGAGCTGTGACTGAGAGTATAAATCAGCTCATCACGCTGTGCACCCAGCAAGCTCCTGGCCAGAAGGAATGTGATAACGCACTCAGAGAACTGGAGGTATTGTTACATTTCAAAAGTTCTTATCAATGAACATGGGCCCCAAATGTTTGTTTCCTTGGTTTTCTTTGTCCGATTAGCTGCTGTCACTGTCTTCTCATTTGGTATCTATGGCAGGGGTTTTAATTGCCTATGAGGTAAGCATGGAATCTCTGTGAACATCTTGTAGTTTTGGTCAGAATGAAATCTGCTGCCCTGTCCCCAACTCTTCTTCCCTGCCCCCCAAAAGGTACAGTTAAGTCCTTATCATTCATACTTACTGTGAATTAAGGAAGAATCGTGACGAGATAGACATTCCCAGTACCAGCAGTGCACTGGAGGGAGCTGCTTTTCTGCTTATAGAATGTTGTTACTGACATCCCACTTTAGGATGATGTTTACCATCTTTTATCCTGCTTTTTCTTAGTGTAGATTTTTGATGCCTTGTATCTGCTTTGTCACAGCCAAGCTGATAGGACATGTGTGTCAATACAGGTTTTTGCAAGGTATGTTCTCATTCATGAGTGAAATGTTTGGCTGGCTAAATAGCGGGTAGCAGGTCAGTTGAAAGACCTAAGGTTGTACACTGATCACAGACATAGCTGCTTATAATAGTAGGAAATGGCGTCTTTTTAATTAAACTAAATGCTTGTTGTTTGCTGTAAAGGTCAGAATATCAAGGGATGACTGGCCTGTGTAGAGAGCATAAAACACCTTCAAGGTTTTTATTTTTACCCCTTGGTATCAAAAGGATACAAAGATCATTGCAGTGTGTTCCAGGATATCGTGAGCTTTTTTAATACACAAGCCCGCAGTCGTCATCCCAAAATATTCATAGTAGTTTGCCTAGGAGCTGCTTTGTACTTCTGAATTCTTAGCTTCTTGAGCTTAGTAGTGTTCTCTCCTTGGTTAAAGGGAGTGGCAGCAAGTTCAAACAATAGAAAGAGAAAACTGAAAATTGGGCTGTAATGTAATGGCTGCCTGAAATCACTACAGAATATAGGGGTGGAGCAAGCAGGGGCAATGAAGTGCCATTTCTCAGGACTTCCTAGAAGACTAATGGGGAGAGATCTGCAAAACAGCAGGGATATGGAAGATAAGAATTCCCAGCTAATGAACCACTGAAAACTGAGAGCTTAGGGAAGAAATGTAGGGCAGAACAGCCTTAAGAAGCCATCACATAGGGTTCTGTGCCAATAACATGGCTTGCATGGATTGTGAGTAGAGCCTGGGAAGGGCAGAAGGAAGATCTGTAGCATCTTGAACTTCAGCAGACACTTGCCTGAGAGGGACAATTAGTGAGAAAAGCCTGGATGTATGGACTTAGATTAATTTCTGAGAAAAGTGAAACTGAGGCAAAACCACAGAGTCCTGAAACCAGACTGGAGACTGGTATCAAAGTGACCTGAGGAATCTATCAAATCTGGGGGAAAGCATTCTTAGTAGTCTTAACTTTCAATTTCTCTTTACAATGAGTAATTTCTTACCTCTTCCCTTCATTTCCCCAATTCATCGCCTACTATTTCTAGTCTTCCCAAGGCTTATTAAGAGTACTAAAAAGTATTGTTTCTGTAGAAAGAGTGTCTCACCTTGGATTTGACAGACTGTCAGTATGCTCTGTAGTCTTCCCTGGAGACTCTGGAAAACTGTGTTTAGAGAGGACCTTACCATATGACCTCCAATGAGGTAGCTAAACTTGCCCAGTGTTTCAGCTGAAAGGATTGACAAAGGTGTTCTAGTAATAGCAAATATATGTCAGTGGGAAGTTTGTGCTGGCTTGTATTTCACTGTTCTGTTTCCTTGCTTTCTGAGGCTTCTGTCTCCATAGTAGTGTGAAAGCTGCAGGAACATTGTTTGCTTTACAAGTTGTTATTTAAAGATGGAACACAACAATGAAGTGTTGCTGCAATGTCTGTGAGAACTGAGAAAGAGAGGAGAGGCAACTGGAAATTGTTTTCTAGATATGACTTCTTTACATCACATTGTTCTCACAGTTTAATTGCTGTAAGGCTTTAAACTAGACTATGTATTTTAAAAAGCAATAGCTGGGCTGTTAAAAATATTGTAGGTATATATTAATGTTAGGAGTTTAGTTACGAGAAAAACTTAAGGGTTTAAAATCATGCCTAGATTTCCTTTAGGTGGAAGGCAACATCAGATACAGATGTTAGTATCTTTCTATACTTACTGATTTCACTTTCAACGGAAAGATTAAAAGTCTTTTCTGCCTGATATTTGGCAGAAAATAGTGCTCCTCCAAACTTGGAAAAAGGCATATTGCAGATATTTTACATATAAAAGAATTACTCTCATGCATTTTACAGCTTTTTACAAGTTTTGTTATCGAAATGCATTGATTCTTCTCAATGAATATGTGACTGACTTTCATGTTGCTATTTCCAGGAATCAGAATGACCTCAGAAAAATAAATTTAAACCAACTAGTATATATAGTTTTCTGACAGAGGGAGCTGTGTTGGTGGAATCTGTTGACACTAGTAGTAAGAGGCAGGCAGGTGGTTCACTTGCACTTAACTTGGTAGCCCTTTTGTGTCTCTAGACAGTACTGAACAAATGGTAGCTGGTTTTCCTATCACTCTTGTAATTCCATTTATGAAATTTAAAATAGTACTGAAAACATCTATTAGGCTGTTGACAATGAACAGAAAACCAGATTACCTCATGTCAGCTGAGCCTTGCTAAGTGACCATACATAAAATCACTCATCACAAACACAAGGTAAACCACATTAGCCTATACTTCCATCAGATTTGTAATGCACAAATGTGTAGTTATCACAGTTCAGTTAATGTAGGATAGCATTTAATGTGTAACACGCTCATCTGTGTGTGAGCCCTCAGCGTGTAGTTTTGTTTGCCTGCTGGAGACAAAGTTGTAAGATTACAGTGGTATAAGCAGGATAGTTGTGATGGTCTATGTTCTTCTCAGCTCATTTTTTCAGGCTCTGCCAATAATCAGAGTTTCTTTCGTCATTTCAGACAGTGAAGGGAATGCTGGATAACCCTAATGAACCTGTGAGCGATCTCTCATATTTCGATTGTATTGAGAGCGTAATGGAAAACTCAAAGGTAATTTCCTTTTCCCACCTTTGTGCCAATTGGAAAAGTGCGTTTTGGTTATTGTAAGTTTCCACATGCATATCAAATATGCTAGAAACACAGCACAGTGTTTATAGCTACAAGTGTATGCTGCATTCCTTGATAAGACTCAGCCTGAGATAGGTCTCTTACAGGTAATTTCAGGTTTTGGTCACTTAGAAGACATATTGCCTCAGTAAGAAATTTTTAATTATGTGACTGGTATGCAGTGCTGTTAGTTTCCCTCTTTCTCCCTTCCTCTCCTGTGCGTTAGACAGCATGTCATACTTTCATGATATATTTTGACTGCAGCTATGTTAGAAGGGCCCAAAGTGTAAATGGGAGGCTTGGCAATGAAATACCATTGTATCGTTCTGTGCAAAACAGCTTAGAGAAATGTCTGAGCAGTCCAGATATTCTAGCACATCAGAAAATCTGTGTGAAATCTCTTGAGTTATTTTTAAACATACCATGCTATATATCTGCCTTTGAAGCTTTGCTTTTGGTGTCCTCATTACTTGATGTGTTGGAATTGTCTCAGATCCTTCCTTCTCTAAAAGAAAAACAAAGTGCTCAATGGATGTGCATATCACCTTGCATCTAATGCTCTACTGCAGTCAGACCTTATTTTGAATTTTAGAAGAAAATAAACTGAATTCAGTGGGAGACACTGTGGGAATTAATGTGTATTCTGACATTCAGATGGTTCCAGCAGACTAGATGCAATTTCATTTCCACTGAGTTTCAGTGAGTTTGCGGGCAAAGAAGGTCCCGGAAGTGTCAACAGCAGCTGCAGGATTGGTTGTCATGTTCTGCAATCCGTGAAATGTACCTAGTGCCAGGCTAGCTGTGATGGCTAGTGGATGATAGCAAAAATGATGAGGGTTAATTTTGTATCCTCGTAGTCATTTGCGCTATAATAGTGTTTATGTTCGGCACTGTTGATCTGCATGCCTTATCCCTTATACCACACAGAGGAATGTGCCCAGTTCAGCGAAGCTGATAACTAGCTATCATTTCTGGAAGCCAAATCAAAGAGGTTTGTGGGCCGGAACTGGCTCAAAGCCAGGAATCACTTGCCTTTGAGTGGTAGGGAAGCATATTGGGAAGGTAACTTTTTTTTTTTTTAATTTCTGAGGTTCTTGGAGAATCAATGGCAGGCATTTCCCAGAATGCAAAAACTGGCGATCTCTTAGTCTTTGGAGAATGTGTTGGAGTTGCGTCCAAGGCTCTTTGTGGCCTCACAGAGGCAGCAGCTCAGGTAAGCTAATGAAGTCTGTAAAGCAAGTATATGTGTTTATTTTTTTAGCAAGCTCATGTTGTGGGTGTGTAAATCTGAGATTCACTTCCTTGTGGCCAAACAAATGATGATCTTGTACTATGCAGTGTGGTCTATGTAGATCCACAGAAATTGCGCATACACTGCTGTATGTTGCAGAAGCGGCAGAGGGCAATAACATGCGTATTTTATAAGGAAGGGAAATGACATCAAGAAGGAAACTTTTCTGAGGATAAAGCAAATGTCAAAGCTGCAGCATACGGAATTCCTGTTTGCAGCTCAAGCTCTGAACTATTACATTGTAGAGAAGCGCACAAAAAAGTCACAGTTAAAATAAATAAATCAAGTTTAATTTCGTTCATAAAAATTTGTGAGGAGCACTACTAATTTCAGACATTTTAAATAATAAGCAACTTGTTTCAGCTGTTCAGATACTTTTGGAATAACCAAAATTCTTAAGATACTAAAACTAATTAGAGTCTGGAACTGGTCACTGTGATTTCACTGATCTGATAACTGGGTGACTTGAACTCTTGAGAGCTGATACAGCCTCTTCAGTGAAGGATTTGGCTGGGGGTGGGGATCATACTCTGCATCTGGAAACCACCTCTTGATTTCCCCAAATATGGAATGTCTCAGTGCAGACAATCTCCTCCACATCTAACCCTGCATTGCCTTACTGGCATATCAAGATGACAGATAATTTTATCTGTAATGGAAATTCATCAAGAAATCTTCAAATACAGTTTTGACAGTTCAGACAATTCCTCCTTGTTGAGAGGCATGAAACTTTTATTTAATTGAGAGAGTAAGTTTGTCCATCAGACATCTTGAGCTGCAGTGAGACCAGCAACTGCAGACTTGATGGGTCCTACACTCAGCAGTAATGCATTTGCTGTGAATTGGTTTTCTACTCAGGCTTGATGAAGACCCTCACCACCTTCAACTGTGGCTAATCTAGTAAATAATTTGCTGATGCTTGTGACCATTAAAGCTCTTTCTATTGGCTACGCAAGTGAAAAATAACATTTCCAGGGATACCAGCTGCTTAGACAGTGGACAGTTTTGTTTTGACTAAATAAATTTCACAAGTGTTAGGGTAAGTTTTTTTGGTTTCAGAGGATTCTGGAGATTTATTACAAAAAAAAAAGTCATAGTACTTCACAGTATGATTTCTGGATAATCTCTGACCACCCTGTGCTGTGACATATGGCAATCTTATCAAAGGATCAAGATGGATTTAGCATTGTTTCTTAGGATTGTTTTCTTCCTTTCTCCATTTCTAGGCTGCTTACCTGGTTGGCATCTCGGATCCAAACAGTCAGGCTGGTCAGCAGGGTCTTGTTGACCCAATTCAATTTGCCAGAGCCAATCAAGCAATCCAGATGGCTTGCCAGAACTTGGTAGATCCAGCAAGCAGCCCATCACAGGTGATTCCAGAGGATTGCAGTGAGACTGTCATTGTTAGGACACGACTTCTCTTTATTTGTGACCACGCAAAGAAGTTTTGATTTGAAACTCTTGCATGGCTTTGAACTGCGACTTTGCAGAGCTAGAATAGAGTAACTGTCATGCTCCTTTGACAATCTGCTTGTTTTGTGCCACCTATTTTTGCAGGTATTATCAGCTGCCACAATTGTGGCCAAACATACTTCTGCTTTGTGCAATGCTTGTCGCATTGCTTCATCAAAGACAGCGAATCCTGTTGCCAAGAGACACTTTGTGCAGTCTGCCAAGGAAGTTGCAAACAGCACTGCTAACCTGGTTAAAACTATCAAGGTACAAATGCTGCTTAATTGTGCTTCCTTCTTCCTTTGTGTTTTTATCTCCTTTTTTTTTTTTTTTACCTGTTGAGACAGAATCAGAACAGTTAGAAATATCTTTTTACCTTCTGTGATATGTATGGTTTAAGAAATCATTTATTACTTTTTTTTAAAGACCTGGATTGGAAAGCACGTTCAGTGGTATAACTGTGCTGTAGTCAAGATGGAAAGAATTGGGCAAAATTAGTATTAGGAGAGGCAGCTGGCCCATCCAGTATGAGACACCTCTATGTCAATGTATTTAATGAGTTTGAACTGTGAGAATAATTTGCAAACAACTCAATGTGAAGGTTTTTAAGGGTGTTACGTTGCTCAATATCCAGAGGTTTGTGGAGGCGTTTTTGACAGCTTTACCATATTTGTGAGAGGAAAAAAAAAAAAAAAAATAGTGGGAACGAAACAGAAGCCATTTATGTTGCTGCTGTTTAATAGTCTCCTGTTATTAGTAACCTTTTATTTTCCAGATAACTGCCTGCAATTTGGCAGGAGGTAGTTTTTCCTCATGCAAGCAGAAATAATACTTGTTAAGCCATAGAGGACTCACGATTCTAAACCCTTCTGGAAGCCATTAGCTGATCTGCTACTGAAAGTCTTTTAAAATCATTATGCTCTTAGGACTGGAAGGTTCTATTATGTTACACAGAAGGTCCATCATACTGAAATCTTTCCTATGAGATTATGAAAGAGATCAGTTGACTTGTATGAAAATGAGAGCAATAAATCATTGGTTTGCTTAAAAAAATTTAAAAAAAAAAAAAATCAGTATATAGGAAAGAACCATTTCCACTGTTTGGAGCATGAGGTGCTGAGACACAGTTTACAAGAATCATCAGAGTGCAATGATAGAGAACCTTTATTCAGTCTTGTGAAGCAAAGTAGCAGTTTTAAGTTTAGGGTCAATAAGCAGTTAAGGAAAGAAGCACACTCTTAAAGGATCACATTCTTTGCATCAGCCTTGTTTGTGGACAAAGTTTCAAATGTCGTAAACACACAACAGTTTAAAACTTTGAAGAATTAAACCATCTTCTTTCAATTTTGCAAAGAAACCCATTCAGACAGAACTCAATCATGATTTAATTTCCAGGCCCTGGATGGTGATTTCTCTGAAGAGAACCGCAACAAGTGCAGAATTGCTACTGCACCTTTGATAGAGGCTGTGGAAAATCTGACAGCGTTTGCTTCGAATCCAGAATTTGTCAGCATACCAGCACAGATCAGCACTGAGGTAAGGCAGGATGTTGCACTTCCACCCTCAAAAAGTTGAAAATGTTGAATTAATCGCGTGTCATGAGAGAGGAAGCGAGTGTAAAGACCTGACCCCAAAGTGTCTCTCTGTGTTCCTGGGTGTTCATAGGGCATTCTGCTGTCTTTTGCTTAACCTCTGACCTTGAATTTTGCACCAGTAGGATAAAACTAGTTAGGCTACAGTAGGTGCTGCCAGTCTCCTGTTGGTAAAGTGATACAGTACAGGTGACTCACGTGTCTTGTTAGCTGGATTATTCCATGTGATAAAGTAATAAATTTCCCTTTTTCCCTCAAGAGCAGCTTTAACAAATGGAACCTAATTAGTTCTGAAAAGGATTGAAGGGATGTCACTGGGGTTTTTCCCTTTCAAAAATTATACGGTCATGATGACAAGAAGCAGGTTTACTGGGAAGAATAACTTTCTGTGGGCCTTCTGGTCTTTTTTTTTTTTTTTTTTTTTGTGTGTGAGTTCTCCATCCTCAACCCCTGTAACTACAACAGAACAGTATTTAAAGTAACTAATAAAGGGGGTTTTTGGGGGTGGAGGGGTGGAGAAAAATCCTTCAAGCTTCATAAAAGCTTCGAAGTAGAGGTTGTGTATTGTTACTGACTCTCCAACTGCTCCTTCCTGCTTTTGGCAGCCTCTGTTCCAGCTGGCAATATCAGTCGATGCAGTAACTGTTGCAATCTTAAAGTTGTGGGGCTGTAACTGAAATCTAAGCCTGCTTTCCAGGCCTGCGGTACCTGGGTTTACCAGATTACCGGCGATAAAATAGATACGGAGACGATGACACACACAGAGTATTGTAGTTCAACTAATTCCTGGGAGAAGAGCACACTTGGTTGGATCTTGCAAGTTTTGTGACAAATAAAGTTTATTTTCAATGATATCTCTGTAGTCTATGATTAAACAAGTGTCATTGTTTTCTCCTGTTTCTCAGCTGGATGGTGCCTTTCTAAACTTGAAGTGTTTCTTAAGTATGTTATAAAGAAAACAGTTGGACTGCGATGATTTTAGTACTATTTCCGTGTTGACTATCTGTGTATATAATAGTATGATACAAGAAATGATAATGCCATTTTAATGCTGTTAATTAAATATATTTTTAGGAGCAGAAAGTGTGGATGAACTCAAGTAATTATTTGAATGTTCTTTGTGTGCTTGTACCTTTCTGACTACAGGGATCGCGAGCACAGGAACCAATTCTAGTTTCTGCTAAAACAATGTTGGAGAGCTCGTCTTTATTGATCAAAACTGCTCGTTCTCTGGCTATCAATCCAAAAGACCCTCCTACATGGTCTGTACTTGCAGGGCATTCCCATACTGTCTCAGATTCTATCAAGAGCCTTATCACCTCTATCAGGTATGTCTTTTGTAGTAACAATTGAGCAGCTGTTCATAAAGAATAATACCATATGGCCATTAGCACTGTGGTATTTTTCACTAGGAGATTATTTATTCTGCAATGCACAATATCTCCCCAGTTACACTGCGTGTTTAATCATAACTCATGACTGCAGCACTCTGCAGCATAGGGTTGTTCTGTGTTTGTATTCTGTTCTCCTTCCCTGGTTCCATCTCCAATTCAGTTTAAGGTAAATGAGATAGAGAATGCTGTAGAAAAAAAAAAAAAGTAGCTGATATTACTTCCATCCAGATCATGTACCAACGTGTAGTATGTGGAAAACAGCTTTTTTTTTTTTTTAAGATGGGTCAGACAGTGTATAAATTACCTTTGCTATCTATTGTTTCCTATAGTGTTCTCTGTTTAGTTGCAAGAATGCTGTAGCAAGAAGTGAATGTTCTTTATTTTTTGGATTAAACCTGTCTGTCCTTTTCTCAATGAAAATTTTAAAGTGTAGTTCTATACTTAACCTCTTAATATTGATTAAATCAAAATGGTATGAAAACAGTGAACTAAGGGGTGTTTACAGTTTTGTTGATCTTTGATAATAACTGTACTGAAATAGAAAACCGCACGTCAGGACAAAGTACTCGGAAACTAACCTTCGTTTAAAAGATACTTGGGACTGAATGCAACACCTAATACCTAAGGAATTGTTTTCTGAGACAGTCGATCACACTGTGCAGAAACATGAGTATTTTTTCCTGGTGTCTGTTGCATTTTCGTGTTGACCCTCATTATTGGGCTAGTCTGGCCATCCTAAGGAGGTTGAATTTGCACTTTTCTTCTGAAGCAACAATATTTTTTCTGTCTAATCATTGAGAGGAGCAAGATGTGTTGTGTATGAAAGTGTGCGAAGTACGTATATCAAAATCCTGTAGGTAGAACAAAGCTAACTTTTGTCCTTGTTGCTCTCCTCCCATGTGCTTTATATATTGTTAGGTAATGAAGTATGCCTGTGTGCATTCATGAAAGAGCCTACCTCCTTCCCACCATGTTCAGCTTACTATCTCTGTCTTTCAGGGACAAGGCCCCAGGCCAGCGAGAATGTGATTTCTCCATTGATGGGATCAACAGATGCATCAGAGACATTGAGCAGGCCTCCCTTGCAGCTGTCAGTCAGAGTCTGGCCACCAGGGATGACATCTCAGTTGAGGTAAGGGAGATAGCATAGGAACAAAGAGACTAATGCTGAGCAGCCTCACTTACCCTGCTGCTTTTCTTTCTGTTTGAAGATTTGGAGCTGAGTGCTTGGCACAATCTACTACCAGTGAGGAGAGAAGTATTCTTACTGGAATCTTTCTAGGCAAAATCATGCACTGGCCAAAGTATATTGCTTCTGGAAAGATACAAGAATCACCAGGCAAAAGTACGGTTGAAAATGGTTATTTTTAACCACCACCCATATATTACTCTGACTTCCTGGGCTGACATGGCCAACTGATAGTGTTTCTCTGGTGCCTTGCTGTGTGGAAGCTGGGATGTTTCTGAAACTAATCTATTACTAGAAGTCCAGTGATGTAAATGTCAATGTCATTTTTCTTAATGCCTATTTTGTCATTAAACAAGTGATATCTGGAGCTGATGTTGATATGTAAAAAAACTTCCTTCCCCACCCCCCACAGTAACATAGACCAATCCTGTCCTATTTCAGCCTTTATCTCACTGAGGAAGGGCTGTCATGCCAGGCTGCCTACAAATAGTCAGCAACTGATGATCAGATTCTCAGCTTGGTATTTAGTGTCTTTTTGTACTGTTGCTTCCTGAAATTACATATCTATTTGTGTATTCTAGTGGTTTCTTTGCACTGTAATGCTGCATACTAGAAACATCTTGGACTAAATGAAGCTATACAAAAGAAGTTATTACAGGAAATATGTTATAGATATAATTCTTTTCTATTCAAATGATGAAGTCATCTTGGACACCATGTCAAACTGAAATAAACGTTACTGAAAACAGCAGTTACATATAAAGCAGTATGGGAATGTAACCAAGTGCAAAAACAGTATTTATTTTCTTTTGCCTTTCATGAGAGTGAGCTAAATCCTGGTGACTGCCAAGACATTTAGTGCCTTTGAATTGAAAGCCAGTATTTATGTCTCGACAAGCCCAGTAATATGCTTTTCTTATGCTCTTGTCCCGCAGATGGTATTCAGGTGGTCAGTCCTCATCTCTGTCCCTCAGAGATGTCATATTTTTCCTTTGTCTTTCCTTATTGGTTAATTTCTCCTGCTAGCTTCAAAGTCTACAGCAGAGCTTTTTGCTCTTGTGCTGTATTGTCTGCTTTGAAGAATGTTTCTTCATATTTAAATCGGAGCTCCTGCTGGTTTCTCTGATTGGTGCAGTGATACTAAATCTTTGGCAGAGCAAGAATAGTTGGACGGGGGGATGTTGTCACATTGCAAGGAGGAAGGACACCTACTTCCAAGTTTGCTACCATCAGCTGGAGTAGGAGGGAGCCGTCTTCCCCCCTCTTTCCCCAGACTTGCCATATAAATCTAAAGAGGAGCAGGCCTATCTCAGGGTTCTTGTTGAAACAGGGTAAAGGAGAAGAAATGAGCAAGTACGTAAAGAAAGCTGACATTGTGGTTTCTGCATCTACTGTAGTGGGTCATTTGAACAGTGTTCTGAGTGTGCCAGTTGGTCTGAGGGTGATAGTTATGGTATGGTACAACTTGATAAAAGAACAGCTATGATAGTAACTGACAATTTGTCTTTCTATTAGGCTCTACAGGAGCAGCTGACATCGGTCGTCCAGGAAATTGGCCACCTCATTGATCCCATAGCAACTGCAGCTCGGGGAGAGGCAGCTCAGCTTGGGCACAAGGTACTGTCCTACCGTTATGAAGGTATTTGAAATCTTGGGCAGGTGGACATTAGGGGAGATCATGATTTAGTAGTTTTTCCACTTCCTACAAAAGAGCAGAAGAAAGCACGTGGAAGGGAGGAAAGATCTGGGATTTCCAAATACTTGGAGCTAAGACCAAATAAACCTGTTAAAATTTTGGGCCATAGGAAAGATATTTTCATTGAGGTTTTTGGTGAGGAGGCAGGTTTGCAGAGGAAGGACAAATGAAGAAAGGGGAAAGAAAGGCAAAGATGGAACGGTAGAGCGCAATGTTATAGGTCTCACTACCTCTGGCTGTTGCAGCCAGCAGCTGTACATATGTGTAGGTTCTTCTGTCTTTTGTGCTGTATTAAAGGTGACTGCAGGACCTGGGGTCCATCACACTCCAGGCTCGTTCGGCAGGTCACAGAGTTACAGTTTGAATATGTATATATAGCAGAATTTGGCCAGTTGAAGAAGTCTGCAAAGGTTTGTCAGATCCTATCCTGATCTGAGGTCCTTGCATAAAGCACACTACTCCATTTCCTGGCCAGCTCATGATGAAGCGAGGAGGGAAGTGTGCGATATGCACAGAGGCTACCTCTGGCCTGTGGAGGCCCACCTCCTGAAGCAGCTTCTGTAGTCTGAGGCGAGTGAGGTTTAGACTGTGGTTTCAAAGGAGGAGTGTGATGTGCCGACTTTCCACCTTTCGAGCAAGGTGCTCTGTCTCCTTGGGAGGGAGGGAGTGTTAGCTGTATTAGGAAAAAATTTGTGATTTTAAACTACCCTGAGTTTCAGCCCCTGCTGCAAATTTTTAGGGGTTAGGAGGGAAGAAAGGCTTACAACAATCTTGCATTCTATTGTAAGTGTTGTGTAAACGTGTCACTGTTGAGTGTAAGTGTGGTAGAAGTTGTGCTTATTAGATCTTCGTCCAAAAATGAAACATTACAACATGTGTACCAGAAGTGTGCATTATTTACTGTGGTTATTACAAGATTTTAGTAGTTTCTCAGACAGTAATTCCTCATCCTACAATATATTCTTGAGAGAAAAATAAATACAAGTTTTCTGTGTCTGTGCATTTAATACTGGAAATGAATCACTTCCTTAGTGTGAGAGCTCTTCCAGAGTTGTACCCAAGTAACTCCTTTTAGCTTTGGATAACCATCAAATATTTCATAACATCTCAACTATTTGCAGTTTTGATTCTCAGATTACCTAGCCCTTTGAGGTGCACAACAAATTAGGATTGCTAAGATATAGGTAGTTAGGGAGTCACATTTCTCCTCCTGCTTGTTAGGTAAATGTTGACCAAAGTCGCCAGCACTTCTCTTGAGCCTGTTTTTCATGCTGAATGCAGAAGAAACTGTTCCTGCTGTTTATTTTGACACAGCTTAAAAGACCTTATATTTGTGAAATCATTCCTATTAGTGATTTTTTTTTTTGCTTTAATCCTCTGAGAAACAAAATAGAAAAAGAAGTCTGACTAAGTCTTAAAATTTTATTGGCTCTTAGCTATCCACATAGTCATTTAGATGGAGTAAACCTTTCAATATCTGTGCGTGAAGTACTGCTATTTTTCTTCCCCATGCTGGCCTTTGAAAGCCGCTTATAGCCCCAGCGAACCTACACATACTGGAACTTATGAGGCTTCAGGTGTACCAGATGGTGCCGCAGTGGGCTATTTGTGTGTGTTCTGTGGAGTAATCGGCCCAAAGCAGTACAGGTTTTTGCATTCAGTAAAAACTGTAAAAGCAAAGTCTCATGGACTTCTGACAGGAACCAAGCACTGTTGTGGTTTTGCAGAAGATGTGTCAGATGACAGGTAGACAGGTAAAAAATATTCATTCATATAAAAATATTTGCTTATTTTCTTAGAATACGTGTATAGCCAAAAGCAGATGTTTCCTCAGAACAAGTGTAAATCAGATCAGAAACAGGAAAACAGAGAGACTGACTCCACATGTTTCTGAAGACTAAAATACAGCAACGGAAGCTGCTAGCAGAACTGTGTCTTTAGGTATTCCAAACACTGTATTGAGCCCAAGTAATTAACTGAGGGAAAAATGCAGCGTGTTTGGTATGCTGTCTTTGTAGTGTGCCTATTCCTATTGGCCTATACCAGCCACTTCATCACTAGTCTCCTTTTTCACAGCAAGAAACATTGCAGGATTGGGCCACATGGCTGTCTTAGGGAAGTGTTCATGCATCAGGAGTGATGGACTGTGTCTGGAGGTAATGTTAGCACTTGTGCCCACTCTGGTGTCTTACACAGCAGAGAACCGTCAGGTCTACACTGGAATCTGATGAAGAGGGCTTCAGAGGTTAGGGAGCAAAGATTGCGAATACAAGCAGTCCCTGAGGTGAACAGTGTGGTCCCATTTTTTGTCTGTCATCCACAATGAAGGTTGAGAAATTCCTCCCTTGCATGGAGGAGACACTTGTCATGGATGCTTCTAAGTAGCGTGTGGCTCCCGTGATAGTTCTGAAAACAATTTCATCTGACTTCAAGGAACCATGTGCGTCTGAGGGAGGAGACAAAAGCCTTTACCAGGGAATTTGAAGGTGAGGGGAGACAGAATCACACGGGCACATAATACAAACTAAACTAAACGCTGTACAGCACAGAATCACTAGGACAGTGTGCTACTTGAGCTAACCCATGGCTGGATGGTAATTGGGGAATATGGTTCCTCTCAGTTATGCCTGAGAAACAGGCTTAATGGCTTTCTGTGGTTGTTCTGGCTTTCTTAGGTAACGCAGCTGGCAAGTTACTTTGAACCCTTGGTTTTAGCTGCAGTTGGTGTGGCATCCAAAACATTAGATCATCAGCAACAGATGACCGTGTTAGACCAGAGCAAGACGCTAGCAGAATCTGCCTTACAGATGCTGTACGCCGCCAAAGAAGGGGGAGGAAACCCCAAGGTACACTTGCTTTGTGTAACTAAGGGATTGTTGGAGATGGGCGAGGGGAGAGAGAGGGCAGGTGGGGCAGAAGAAACAGCACCTACCTACTGCACGGTTCAGGGATACATTTGTGGTGTACGTGCTGTTGACAGCTCTCCTGACAATTCTTGTCAGAGAGTGGAAACACTTGTTGAAGACAGGATTCCAGCCTGGCTCACAGCATCCTGACAAGGGACACAAAGTCAGGGTCTGACAGCAAATATCTATGCACTACTACAGAAATCAACCGGTTAAAAGACAAGGCCTGTTGGCTACATGGCCCAATGGGTGGCGGCCTGCTGGCCCTGATGCTTGTGGGGGACGCCCCATGCCACCTGGAAGAAAGGACAGTGCCTGCTTTCTGCCACTGAACTCCACGTGAAAGCACACACTATCCCACAAGCCACCCGACAGCATAAGGAGCATGCATGACCTCCCGGACCTCATGCCTTCACCCAGCGGGTGGCCAGCCATGCATGGTCCTGCCCATGCCATTCAAAAACTGCACAACTGGGCACATCCCCTGCCGGACATACACATATGTCACGGCCGCCTCCAGTGCTACCATGCCCATAGGGGTGCTCCCGTCGTTTTACAGCACGCTTCCCATGCCTTTCTCGCACTGTCGCGCGCTGCTCCTTTTAGGGCTTGCCTTTCTCTGAGGGGTGCCAGTGTGCAACACTTTTTATACAGGTGATGTCATGCAACACTTTGACATGCTTCCCACACCTCTATACTCAGGTGGTGTTGTGCGATGCTTTTTCCTCTGGTGCGCTTCGCACGCTTGTATTACACAGCCAGCGTCACAGGATGCTTTTTCTCTGGCGCACTTCCCACACCTTTCTCTGAGGCGTTTGCATGCCCTGCTTGTTTTCTTTCTCTCTCTCTCTCTCTTTTTTTTTTTTTTTTTTGTGTTTACTCTAGGGTTTGGGTTGTGTTTCTTTTCTATTATGAGTTTTTCATGAATATCCAAGCATTTTTTTGAAGTACGTTTTTGATTGATGATAGAGAATTTTTTGGGTTTGGTATTTGGTTTTATTGACTGCTTTAGAAAAACGTGAAATAATTCTCAAGGAGTGTTTTTTGTTACACTCTTTTTTAGTGATACTATATGATCGTGATATTTTTTTCTTCCTTTATATGGCAGGCATTTTCTCTTGTTGTTCATATGTCTACATGTGTCTTTTTGAACATTTTCTTTTGGTGCAGCAGTAGACTGTTTCACTCTCTGGTGTTATTTTTGCCTTCCCTTATCTTTGTTGCTTCTATTATGTATGAGTCATTTTCATCATTTTTTCCAGAAAAGGTCCTGTTGCTTATCTAAGCAATTCCTATATGACATTGTGTTTTCTTGTCTAAGCAAGATTTCTTCTGTCAACATTGCTGTTAGATTTAGTTTCTCATCTTTGACTTGAAAGGGGATTTTCAGAGGCATTATTGTAATGTCTTCGTTAATTACGCTTTTGATTCACACGCTGATTCGTGCACAGAATTCTCTCTGATGATCTCTTTCTCATTTTCTCTCTTCAAGGCATCCCATACTCACGATGCAATCACTGAGGCAGCTCAACTGATGAAAGAGGCTGTGGATGATATCATGGTTACCTTAAATGAAGCTGCGAGTGAAGTAGGGATGGTTGGAGGTATGGTAGACTCGATAGCAGAGGCAATGAGCAAGGTGAGCATAGAAATCCAGACACCTTTTTTGTTTTGCACTTGAAAGCTGATCCACATTGTAGGGGGTTGGAAGAGCTGCTGCTGATTCACTTCAGTGGTGGTTGGTAACTGATGCTATGACAGGAAACCTAAAGATTCTTTGATTTTGCAGATTGTGAAATCAAACTGATGTGGGTGATGGTGCTTGCGTCAACAACCTACATGGTTGTTGGTAGAATTACTACAAAATATTTTTATTCAGTGATATGCTGGTATTTAACTGCAATCTTAGGTCAACTGGCCTTTTATTTTTATTTCCTTTTCCTGCTTATCTTTTATGTTAGTCTCCTAAATGATCAGCAGGCCAATCTTGAAGCAAACTACTTTCAGAGAAGATGATGTCAAAGCCTGAAGTGTTCTGCTATGCTTTGTAATGTATTCTACTGAAAATGTATAGTTGCAAAATGTAAATAAGTTCAATCCAAATAATTGGCTTTTCCTAGCTCAAGTTAAAGGTGTGCAGAATTAAAGCCCTTACTGTGTAAAGGAATATTACATTATTTTCTTGCAGGAACATTTTGTTTCATAACTGTTGTACGTTCCTTTCTACATTAGCTGAGAACTACGGGTGGTTTGACCTTGCACTTGAGAACTCTGCACTGTAAATTCCCTGCATCTTCCATGCTCATAACGTGGACTAAAATCTTTTCTGAGCTTCTCTGTACATCGTGATGCACTGTCTTCACTTGCATATTTTGAGAGAGAGATTATAAAAATGAATATATAATACATTTTCATTATAATGTGTAAAGTATGCTGTTGGTTATGACCTCTTATTTCTGCTGTATTTTTCCCTCTTTCTTGCAGCTCGATGAAGGTACGCCTCCAGATCCCAAGGGAACATTTGTTGACTATCAGACCACTGTGGTGAAATATTCTAAAGCCATTGCTGTAACAGCACAGGAAATGGTAAGATATTTGGTTAGAACTAAGTACAAACTCTTCTGCTTACATAAGGAACATGGAATGATTTGCACAGTGTTATGAAACTCTTTATAATGCTGATATTCAATAACCTTATCTCTGTAGGGGTAACGGAACAAAGGAAGTGATGATTTTGTCAATTTAACTCGGATTTTAGAGGCGCAATTGTGGGGGTGGCCCTCTACAGGAGGAGTGCTGAATTGTATTGTGGCTCTTCTCCACAGAAACTGAGAAGTAAAAGGAAAACATTTCACCTCCATACTTTTTCATCAGCCTGTTTAATTGTCACTGAAATACCACCTTACATGTATCGATGACTTCAGGTTACCCTTTCACATTTACTGTTTCATTTAGCCTGTGAAATAACGTCAATGTTTTCAGACCCCTGTAATATTTATGAATGAATGCAGATCAACATCTCAAATTGTTCTTTTCTTGCATTTCTGTGATTCACCTGCGTTTAACAAAAGAAAAAAGGACACTTGTTGAATCGAGATTTTAACTCATGTTTCACAGTAATGCTTACCCATTATATGTTTGCCTTTTGAAAAGTACTTCCATTGCTTGTTTGTTTTTGAGAGGCAAGGGAACTATTTATGTATGCTGCAGACAGGATTTTTACAAAGTTGATTGCTGTGGCAGTCAAGACAGGTTGATGATTCTGCTATCTACAACATTGCAGCTTATTGGCAAACAGTATAAATTTGTCTAAAACTAGTTCTGCCCCAAGGATGGAATTCCATGGCTTTTACTAACATAAATTGGAGACAGAAGACATATCTCTGTTAAAAGGTAGGCTTTTTCTAGAGATTCAGTTATTTATACTGATGTTCTACCAAGGCATTCTGCATAGTCCTACCTATTTCTTCTCGGTCCTCTTCCCGTATCTTAGACACATTGCATTGGTCCTCAGATTTTTTTCCGTTTTCATGCTCCCATGCCACACCAGCTGAGACTGATGTAAGCTAGCTCACCTTGGACAAAATAAGGTGGCTGCGACACACAAAACCTGCTTCCTCACCCAGTCCAAGTAACTGTGTACCTGGCCCGTTGCCCTGCCATGTCAAAGAGTGAATTACCAGCTCTAACTGCTGCTCTTTGATTACTCCGTATGTTCTGTGAGTGCCTGGTTACCATGATTCTAATAAAGCATGTTTGCTTGGGTTTCCTCATGGAATTCTTGCTGGAGGACAGGTCCCTTACATGGCAAGCAGTTTACCTGTTTCATCAGTGTGGCCAAACAAAAGAGTGTGCTTCTAAGCTGGAGTGTATTAACAAATTATTCTCATGCCTGTCATTTTTCTTTTTCTCTTGCCTGTGTTCTTTTTTCAGATGACTAAGTCGGTTACTAACCCGGAAGAGTTGGGAGGACTTGCATCACAAATGACCAATGACTATGGGCATTTGGCTCTCCAGGGCCGAATGGCTGCAGCTACAGCAGAACCAGAGGAGGTCTGCAGTTTTTAGACCTCTTTATTCTCTGTACACGGTGGCACCAACATGGGTATTCTTTTACTGTAGAGAATACAATAAATACAGAGTGAAGTGACGAGGGATATTCACCTTGCTTGGTTGCAGCAACACGCTTGCAGCCATTGCCAAATGTGACACATCCCTTGTATGATCAAACAGATAATAGGTTTCGAACTGTTGGGTAATGTGTTTTCTTTCAAATGTCTTTGCGATGATTCTAAAATGGATGCAGTGAATGTGTTTCCACTGCCTTTGCTTTGTTAGCCACTTTTGCATGCAAGCACTGTCTATACTATCTGTGCTGTCTGATAGGCAAACAGATGTGCTACCTCTGGCCCACTCACATGTGAAATGTGGGACAGGACAGCACATCTGTTCCCAGAAGAATTTCAGTTAGCCTACTATCGCTTGATTGAAACAGTGACGTGAACAGAGTCAATATTATAGGCATACTTGGGCTATACAGATGTGTCTCTTTTACAATCTACTTCTATTTTTGCTAAAAGCAGACTTAAGACACAAACTATATGCACACATACAAAAACTCTACTGAGTTTGTTTTCATTGGATGGAAAGGAACCGATGAGCATAGTGAAATTGTGTGTCTTTTCAAAATGCCGTGAAATCTTAGAATATCAATGGTTATTTACATGTTTGTGTCGTAAGTACTGTTTCCTTCTTACGGTTTGTGGAGAGATATCTATTTTTGTCTTTGATATCGACCTTTCCCTCCTCTAAATATAGTCTCTATTCAGTGTGCCTTCACAGGTTAGGGCAGAGCTGCACATAGTACTACAGAGTACGTATTTACTGGTAACACACCTCAGTTTTACCACTTCTCATGTGCACGGGTATATAACAATAGGAATTAGGATTTACTACAAAATGTTTTCGTGAACGTTCAGAACTTCAAACCAGCTTCGCTTCTGTTTCTTTTCAGCCGTCCCATTGCTCTCGATACATGTGAATTGTCTACAGAACAAGTTCTCTCCTAGGAGTGCTATGAATTGGCAGATTTTTAACAGCACTCAGGGACTATGCAGAAGACATAACATTTTACTTCATAAGTGTGGCTTTTTATGCTACAAGCTTTGTTTTAAGAATTATCCAATGAAAGAACAGAAACCTTTTTCAAAACCTCAGTCCAGCTTCAGAAAAAAACAGCTTGTGATAATAGTGGACAATTTCATAGGCCGGGACAGAACCTCCTATATTACTTGGGGCTTTTGCTTACAGACAACTTACAAATACAAAGAAAACTCTTAATTATTTACTATACAGCTTTCCTTTGACCTTATACATTTTGATGAATTTCAATTATATATATGCTTTCTTATCTTGTCTGTAAGTGATTTCAAGTATAACTTCCTGTCCTGAAAGTGAGATGCAGGCAACCAGTAGGAGCACAAGTATCTTTTGCTGACGGGATATCTTTCATACCTCAGAGCTGGAATACGATGCAGTAGAAGCGGGTTCCCCATGCAGTCTTACATGCCTCATGTTAACAGAGGAATATGGACTATTTGCCTCAGTTGCATTAACCTGTTAGAGTAGTTGCTGCATATTCTCTGAGCACAATTACAGAAATCCTTTCACTTCTCTCTTCTCATTGTGTGCTTCTGGTTATGGAGCACAGACAATCTTTGTCAAGATGGGGTAAGGGGATATCTCACTATTATCAGATGTATCAGATTATCTAGATAAAAAACCTTTAAAGAGTTTTTTACTTTGTAATTGCTTTCCACAGCTGATAGACTACTTGAGTGTTTCATGCTCAGTAGTTACGTGAAAAACGGCTTGCATTCGGCTTGATATTGTTAAATTGAATTACCATTTCTGCATGTTACTTTCTGCCTGAAGTTGAAATAATTCCATTTGTGATTCTAATGGCTGTGATTCCTGCTTACTTATTAATCCAAATACACACCTCTATGCCTCAGTACATGCAGGTCTAAACAGAGATTGCGCAGTTTATGCTGTAGGATTATTAATAAATCAGAAGCGGTGAGGGCAAGATTTTCCACATTTCAGTGCTCTGCATGTACGTGGTCAGTTCTGGACAGCTGAGACTCTATGCAAGATTCGAAAACAAACTATCAGAGTCACATACTTTTTGACCCAGTTTCAGCAGTGTAGAGTAAATATGTACTTTTTACTTATCGTACATACCTTGAATACAGCTCATGTTGACGGTGCAGTTCTGGGAGATGAAGTAGTGTTATTCAAATGTGGTGAAGTTGTGTGTGCTTGAATTATGTACGCTTGACTTGGGTACATGCCTTATGCCTTCTCTTTCCTGGGGTCCAGTTCACTAGTGCGCCTGTTTCATCAGTAAGCCTTTCATAGTGTTGTGCTACATGAATATATGGTATTACTTCTGTCCTTTTTTTCTGATCTCTGAAGAGTGTAGCAATGAGCAGAATATTGGTAATAAAGATTCACCAGAGTGACCATGTTTCCATTTGTGTTGACACAATGTACCAGCATGACAATTATTTATTCACTTTGCTCTTGCTTCCTTTTTCCCTGTACTTCCTTTACCATCTAGATAGGGTTCCAGATCAGGACTCGGGTGCAAGAACTTGGCCATGGCTGTATCTTTCTTGTACAAAAAGCTGGAGCTCTCCAGATTTGTCCTACAGACAGCTACACCAAAAGGGAGTTGATAGAATGTGCTCGTGCTGTCACGGAAAAGGTAAGACATCACTCTGTGCTGCGCCACAGTGTTTGTCTGCCGAGCTTCCTCAGGGAGTAAACCAGTCAAATTGTTTGGGATCAGAAATTATTATTATTTTTTTTATATTTCCCATTATAGTACAATATTGGCTGAATTACACTAAGTTCTTACTTTTCTTTCAAGTATTCAGTGCAGTTCATGTGCTGGAGTAGCCCATGTTTAGCCCTTGCTCATGTCTTGTAATAAAACTTCAGCCTCATACCAGAGGAAGACTGGTCCAAAACTAATCCCTAAGACATGAGATGGCACTTGTGCCTTATGAGGTGCTCCCTTGGAAATACTAAGTCCATGTGGATGGCCACAGTTACTGAGAAGAGGTTGGTCAATGATACATGATTTCATATAGCGACGTCCTTCCCTTTTAAGACTGGACCAGGCTAACGCACTTAGAACTGCATCTTCAAACTGTCTGGGGCTTCTTGGTCTTCGGAAACATCCACTTCAAACAGATGGCCTGCGTAGCTCGGCTTTGCTGAACTTTTTTGACAGCCTTTCTCTCCTTTTCTTGGGCGCAAACATTGAGAGTCAGATGTCAGTTACTTTTAGATTCACCAAACATCACTTGTTCAGCCTGTGTTAGTGTGCTCTCGGCTGTACAGATTTTCCACTGTGTCGTGCCCCAGGAGTATCAACAATTCCAAATTTAGGTAGGGGTAGATGGTATCTTGTAAGAAAAGTTAAATCTGATAAGGAGAGTAATAATGAATCACAGGGACAACCTGTTAGGGGACAACTTTGAATCTGAACAGAACCTCAGGAAGAACTGTACTGTTAGAAGTCAGTCCCCCATACATATCCCCAGATGTGGATCCTTTCTTGCAAAAGCAGAATTTAGGACTGTATGATGGCATGAGAACAGCATCCCAGCCGTGGAGCTTTGTAAGTACAATGTTAATTGGATTAAATGGAGATCTGTAGATTTTTTTTTTTTAGTGATAAAAAATGTTGCTAGTTATAAAGCCATATATTATCTTTCTGTAATTTTCTATAAATATAACATTATTTAGCATCTGGATTCACAGAGTCTATACTTCCTATTTCTCTGATGTTAAAGTTCATATCAGTGTACTGTACATGACTCCTGAGGTGCTTGAGGCTGGTGTTTATCTGCACGTGTTGGGGAAAAAGCAGTAGCTCTTGGTTCTGACATTTATCCTGGTGGAAGTTCACTATATTACCCTTGACTGTATTTCAAGGAAGTTTTAAGTTATGTGCTTCATCCTATGATGAACAGATTGCTTCATTCTGTCTGAAAAGTGGACTTCTTAGCTGAAGTTCCCTTTAATTTGAGACAATCTTTAATCATCACAATGACTACTGCACAAAGAGAGCAAATAAGGGAAAGGGGAAGGAGAGCTTTATTAAAGTTTGCAAAATGACACTGCAGAATGAATTTTCATTGTTGATTCCAGTCATGTTAAAGAGCTCCCTTAACGTCCCATAATGAGGCTTTCTTTTGATGACCACCTTGTTGCTTTATGTTGTTTCCAGGTCTCCTTAGTTTTATCTGCCCTTCAAGCAGGAAACAAAGGCACACAAGCCTGTATTACTGCAGCTAGTGCCGTGTCTGGAATAATTGCAGATCTAGACACCACTATCATGTTTGCTACTGCTGGAACACTTAATGCTGAGAACAACGAATCCTTTGCAGACCACAGGTCAGTCTAACTGAAAAAGAGGGAGGAGCGCGTGCACAGGGGAACAGTGGAACTGGCAGAAGTGACCGGCGTGTGGAGATAAATTTTTACCTTTCTAGATTCCCATGAATGAAATTGAATCAGGTAGTGAAGTGAGAAGAGAAATAGGACAATTGGGATATTGATAGCAGACAGGAAACTTCACTTTGGTTATTTCTGTGAGGAAACAATCTTAAAAAGTGGGATAACATCTGCTGAGAGCACTTCCAACAGAAGACTGCAACTGTAGCACTATTTTGGCTTTTTCTGGTTTTATTCAAGCTGTCTTATTGCATAGACTACCGTATGCTGTTACTCCAGTAGTGAAAATTAGCTGTCTGTGACATTGACGAGGAATCTTCTATATACTTTTTTTCTAACAGCTGTTCCTGTCTGGCTGGCTGTTTGTCTTGCTAAATCATGCTTATGGTTAATGCTGTTGTGGACAGCAGTGATGGAAACAGCACAGCTATGCCATGCATCTTCCC
Organism: Haliaeetus albicilla; assembly: GCF_947461875.1. Taxonomy (NCBI): domain Eukaryota; kingdom Metazoa; phylum Chordata; class Aves; order Accipitriformes; family Accipitridae; genus Haliaeetus; species Haliaeetus albicilla. Next base: position 9,209,157 of record NC_091494.1, on the reverse strand, counting down.
CTTTGGCAGAGATAAGCCCATTTTTGCTTCAAGTAGCATCTGCCACAAAATAATTCCACAGCATTTTTCATCATGTTAAGAGATGCGCAGCATCTGACTGTTACTTCCTTTGCAGTAAAACCCAGGGCTTCACAGCCAAGACACTGACTTACTGCTTCACAGCCTAGTTGGCCTACGCAACAATTGCATGGCCAGCATTTATTTTGCACCTTGCCAGTAGCTCAAGAAAGAGGAAAGATGCAATGGTGTGTAAGTTGCTGCCATTCTGCAGACTGGAAGTCAGGGATTTTCATACAGGTGTCATTAACGTAAAATGTTAGCCTAGAAATTAATATGGTTCTAGTTCTCAGTTAACTTGACTCGTTTGTGAAATGCATAGTCCTTTTACCCAAATGAAAATGATTTCTCCTTTTACCCAAATTTTGCTTTGGATTTGTTGTCCTGACATGCCAGAACACATATATGGGGGGCAAGGGGGGGGAACAGGGACGGGATGGGACACTGACTAGGTAACATTCTCTGTTCCTTTTCCCATTCTTGCTACTGCCTTCCTCACAAATAATTATTTTAGTTTCCTTACAATATGCTGATTAAGATGGAGGTCTGACAGCTGTTACTTTCCTCATAGCATGGCCAAATTTTGTTTTGGTGTTAAAATGCAATGCTCTCTTCTGCTACTGGCCTACCTCATTTCTTTCCAAGTTGGGGTCATTGTAATGAACTGCCTTGTATCTAGCCCAAAATATAATGCTGCTGTTTTAATAGTCACCTTGTCTTCCCTCCCCCCGCGCCACCCCCCTACTTTGTAACCTGGTCTGTTTTAATATTATCATGAGTGGTCACTGGCATGATGACTTACATCAGCTCTTTTATGTAGCTGTTAGTCACCATAACATTGAAAAACACGTTTTTTTCCTTTTCTCCTTTTCCACTTCCTTCCCTACTTCCTCTTTTTTTGCTACAGAGAAAATATCCTGAAAACAGCAAAAGCTTTAGTTGAAGATACAAAATTGTTGGTTTCTGGTGCTGCCTCAAGTCAGGACAAACTGGCCCAAGCAGCTCAGTCATCAGCTAACACCATCACTCAACTTGCTGAGGTAGTAAAATTGGGAGCAGCTAGCTTGGGATCCGATGATCCTGAAACACAGGTGAGATGTTTTAAGTTTTTTCTGATACTCTTAAAGAGACCAGAGACAGTTTTCAATTGATAAGACTTTGTGGGACTTCTGCTTTTAAGCAACACAATAGGGTTCATCTCTTGTGGGACTTTTCTGGGTTTACTCCGGCATCACTCCTTTTTTTAGAACACAATCAAGAGGTTAAAGCATTGAGTGGAACTAGGCAGGCCTTTGTATAACATTTTATGCTCTTATTTCATGGGTGTGTTTGAGCAGGGATGCTTTTGGCAAAGTATTTGTCTCATTTTTACCAAGTTGAGATTGGACCCCTGACTCGTGCCATTTTTGTTCTAAAGAGCTTGCATGACTTTAAAGCTACTTACCCAGCTTACAACTGGGTGTGCACTACGTGTTACTTGTGTAGGCTAACAAGCTCTTGCCATTCTCTAGCTAGATCTCAGTTGGTTTTCATTTAAGTCACTAACTTCAGCCTTCAGTGTAGATTATCTCAAACATTTCTTCAGTTGTTTGTTTGGATCTTTGTGAAATGGAGGTTGGCAAATATATTGCAGATGTGCCTGTGGTGGCACCAAATTAGTTTGAAAAAGCCTGCTCATTTGCAGAATGCTTCAAAAGGGATGTGTGATCTGTTTTGCTTGACCTGTATGATGGACTAAACTTCCGAGATGTTCCTCTCTAGGAAAATACTGCTGAAAGTGCTTTTTTTTTCTCCCTGCCCCCTTTCTTTCTTCCCCCTTCCCCCCCTTTTCCCCCTTTTTCTTTTCTCTTCTCTCTCTCACACACACCTCTCTCTCTATCCCCCCCCGCCCCGGTCCCCCCACTCTCTTTTTTTTTTCTTTAACAGCAGGATTTCCATAAACTAGCAACATTTGCAAAACGTTTATCACACATAGTTTTTCTCTATATGTAAAAAGCCAAGAATAAAGTACTTAGAATAAATGTTATTGTGCACAAGTAATTATCTGGAGCAATTTTATATTGCCAGTTTGAAATTGTAGATGCATCGTGTCCTAAATGGAGCACTTCTAATAGCTTTAGCACACAATACTGTCACAACATTTTTCCATAGCAGCAACACTTAATTTACCTGGTGCGATAGAGTTTCAGATGTCTTACACTGCAAGTTGCCACACAACGTAGGCAGTTGGACAACAGAGAATCCCATTAGTCTGTCCTATGTCTCGGGTTCTTTTCTTATTTCCATGGTCAAAGAGCTTCTGAGCTACCAAAAGGTAAATAAAATTTTCAGGAAAAGCAAAGACTTCACTTCTATGTAAATTACAGTGAACTGCAAACACGAAGGAATGAGGCTGTTTTCTTAATATTTATAATGCTACAGAAATGCAGTTATTGAGAGGAGATTGTTCCACATCTTTTTTTTTTTTCTTTTCCCCGAGCTTTCTCATTTTTCATGCATCTTTCAACATTTTCTTTAAAATGAACTCTTCTGAATTCCAGCAAAATACTTAAAACATCTGATTTTCTACTAGTGCAAAGGGCAAAGGAGAAGGATTTGGAGGAGGGAGTTATTCCAATACTACCCTAAAATAATTAATAAGCCTGTTGTAGTGTCTGTATTTTGTCTAGGACTTCTGTCTTTGAGGTTGGGTTTAGGAGACAATATCTCCAGATTTGACTTTTCCTGACTTCAAGCCAACCAAGTTATTCAGCATTTAATTCTGTATAGCTTCTTACAGAGGTTCAACTTCCTTTTCCCTGAAAGAATATCTCCCTCTAACACCTCGCCATAGCAAGTACATTTGATCTTTCAGTAAGTGATTTCCGAATTGGTACATAACTGTAACATTAGACTGTAAGCTTATGATCAATCTGTCTCCTTGCTCTTGTCCTGCTTCCACCCAAAGGGTGAAGAACATGGAGAAAAGTAAACCTCCCCTTAGGGAAGCTCAGAGGAAGGAAATCCTACCTGCAATCAGCATTTCAATTTCTTCACAGGAAATAGTCACTTTTATAGATTCTGACCGGTTATATGAAATACTGTAGCTATCAACACAGCTTTTCCTTTTCCAGAATATTGTGTGTTTTACTGGGGTAGAGGGAGGGTGGTACTATTTGTGTACCAGTAGTAGATTTTTTTTATTTTTTTTTTTTAGCTATTTACGCCCTCATCCAGTCTACTGTTTCTTGCCTGAGGCTTACAGCTATTTCTCATTCCTATAGGTTGTCCTGATCAATGCTATCAAGGATGTTGCAAAGGCCCTTTCTGATCTCATTGGTGCTACCAAAGGAGCTGCTAGCAAACCAGCAGATGATCCATCCATGTACCAGCTGAAAGGTGCTGCCAAGGTAAAACCTTATTCTTACATTTTATTTGAAAGTATCTGTGCAATCACACTTGATAGACATGTGAAGCCTGGTTTTCAGCAATTTCTGATTGCCTGAAATCTCATCTCTTCCTTTGTTTCATTATCATCCTGGGATGATACAGAAAAACAGTAAGACACTATCGAGTTTCCATGAAGCTATCAGTTTTTGTAGGCTGTCAGGTGACTTTTGTGTTTTTATGAAAGAACTGTAATTTTTCTGAAGAGAAACCTCTTTCTTTTGCAAGCCTGTATTGAAGGGTAGGTTCTCCTTTAAGAATACTACAGAGTAAAGTTTATCCAGTGTAAAATGGTACCTAAATATTTACATTCTAAACAATGACATGCTCAGGATAAGCATGTGGCCTCCTTATTTAGCCCTTGCATCTTGGGGAAGGGGGGGAGAAGGGGAGGAAAGGAAGGGAAAAAAAACCCTCCAATAACTCTACAGTAGGATATTGTGCATTTCTGATCCCTCCCTCCTAGATCTTTCCAGGAAGTACATAGGTACCAAAGCTCAAAACTCACACAGATTACACTATACCTGTGATATCTTTGTGCTCTATTTTCTCTGCACCTGAGATGTATTATGACATTTGCCTCACAAAGCCCTTGTGGCTTTGTGTCTACAAAATATTTCCAGATGTGGAGATTTAGGTGATATTACTTCTGCTTTCACATTATGAGAGTGTCATGGTAGCTTCTTGCTTGGCTGGAAGCTCTTCTCACTCTCATGTCTGTTGCTTACCCATAAGACCTGTGCCTCTCTTCCTTTCAGAGCATATGATAACAGTATACTGTTGAGGCGCTACTAGAAAATGACCCATCTAGTCAAGAAAAGTGGCTTCTTGGCTATTCCTGCTGTGAAGAGCTCTCTGTGTTTTAAGTCATAATTGTCAAGAAGCTGGCCTTTCTGTCTCTACCTTTTTCATTGTAGTTGTCATTTGTATCTCAACATACTGAGGTATAAGAAAGGTGTAGTTATTACAGTGACAATTACGTTATTCTGCATCAACACTATTGGGTTTGTAACAGGAACAGTAACTGATTCTATATCTGCATTTGGGCTTGAGGCTGGTGTTTGGCTCCTTGCTTACCTGGGGTTTTATCTGATTGCGGAGAATGCATTGGTTAAATTTCAAAAAGAAATACAATACCTCAATTCACATCTCTTCCAACTTGCAGTGTAACATGTGCCGGAAGAAAAGACACTAACATAATCTGTGTAAGAGACCTCACCTAGAAATGTTGTGAATTTTCCATTTTTTTGTACAATTTTTGCCAGAACGCTCACACTTAAGATAATATCACTGTGCAGTTAGTTGTGCTACATTTCTGCAGCTTACAGGGAGCTTTCAGAAACTGGTCAACAGAACAGCTGGTATTTAGTCTCGTAACAAGACAGTTCATGAAGCTTCTTAGGCTCTATTAGAAGTAGTAATGCTCCCTAGCTTAATTTGCCTTGCTGCATACCCTGCTGTCTCTGAAAAATAGGAGGAAGGAATCACGTATTTTTGTCTTCACCTCTCTCTTCTTCAGGTGATGGTAACAAATGTCACATCACTTTTGAAGACTGTTAAAGCAGTAGAAGATGAAGCTACTCGAGGGACAAGAGCTCTTGAGGCCACAATTGAATACATCAAACAGGAACTCACGGTACAGAACAAAATAGCCATACGTGGCAGTTTTCTGAAAGTATGCTCTTGCACTCAAACCAGCCTGCCCAGGCACTCCTCCTCAAGCTATGCTTTGCTGCCTTGCAGTGCATTGGGTGCAATTTGGTTCTCCACCTGTTGCAAATCATCTCTGAAAGTACAATTACAATGCCACTTCAGCCTATGTACTTTCAAAGGTTACCAATCTCCACTTTGAGATTTGAGATGCTACCATCATGTACAAATCTGGAAGCAACTGCTGCTTTGTTCTTTAGATGTTAAGCTTTCACTACAGATATTTTTTTGAGTCCAATGCTGTTCACTTTTTTTGATCCTGGCTTTGGTAATGTCTCCTCAGCATCATAGCCATATTGCACCTGCAGTTTAATCTTGTTTCTATTTTTCCTTTATTATGAAATGATACTACCAGTGATACATAGTCTGGTCTCTGATATTCTATCTGAGCAGGAATTAACAATAGCATGGAATTCTCTCCCAAATTAGGTGTTAGACCATGACAATTGTTTTCCTTCCTCTTTAAGATCTAAAAGTATAGCCTCCAGCTGCAGATTTCAGTTATTTTTTTTACTAGTACACTACTCAGTGACATAAATTAATACCTCCATATTTATGAAGAAGCCTGATTTTTTTCCTTCCTTTACTTACAGGCCATTTTTATAAAAAACCTACAGACATACTCTTCAGCAGAAAATATTTTGTTGTAGAGACTGTGGATTAGCAATTCTTATGCTGTAACTGCACTGGCACAGTGCAGAGCCTTGTCAAGTGCTCTCCATAAAACATCTCTTTTTCATTGTGTGAGCAATGCTGTTGTAATGAAGAAATAACTCTTGTTTATTTTAATTTTTTTTTTTTAAATCTGTATATAGTTGTTGGGAATTCATACAGCGTCTGCAGTGGTAAAAACTGCTTCAGTACCTGATCAGGAAAGTTCTGTACAATATCTAGCGCACGTTACTGTTGTATATCGTCATGAAGACCTGACTAAGTTATATTCCTTCCCATAACTCTGATCTAAAACATGTCCAGATCTGTCATTGAAGGATTGTGCATTATCACATCTGCTTTCTCAGTCTGGTTGGTATCTCTTTGAAATGTTCCTCCTCTTCCTTTTCCTTTTGTCAGCATTGCTAAGGAATGGGTCTGTGGTGGTGGTGGCGTCATCTCTTTAATGAGGAGAAAAGTGGAGTACTAGGAGAGAGTTGAGAGAGGAACTGAGGATGGGACGTATGTGCTCAAGAAAAAGCATCAAGATTGACTTGGAACTCCAGGGACTGAATCTAAGCCATGTTGAGGGATGTCCTTCACATACTTAACTATAACATCCCTTTCATTTCTGGAGAGAGAATGGAAAAACTGATGAACTGGGAGCATGGGATAGACCAGGCTCACTTTTGTCCAGACATTTGCGTTCTGTAACCACTAGCCTGCTTAGGCTGCATTGTGTGTATTCAAGAAATCTCTCCTGATTAATTGTGCACTCTGAATTGCCCCTGCACAGTAAAAGACTGGCAAGCAAATACAGACTAAAGCTTGGGAAAAGGAAATACAGGATAAAAGTAAGGTTACCCAGCTCTTGTTACATACATCTTACCACAGTTCATGTATTCCAGTATTCATGAGAGTAATGTGTACTGTCCAATAATTTGAACTATTTTGAAATATTTGAACTATTTTCACACACAATTCAACGAGCAAAATTATATCTTTAGGTTCCTAAGGGAGACTAAGTATAGCATAAGAGACAATGCTCCACCTCTGCTTTTTTAAGAGCTATTTGAATATTTTACTGATGTTCTCACACTGTCCTGCACTGTGCTATCAACAAGGGCTCGGTAGGGCCCAGCCTCTGCAGCGGAAGGATCTCCTCATGTGAGTAGACCAGCCTAAGCAGCAGTCAGATGAAAAAAGAATATAATTAAAGGAATAGTAATTCATTTGATCCTGTAACACTCTGAACAGCTGTCTGTTAACAAACTGTCATCCAGGTAGTTAAACGGCAAGCAAGATGAATGGGTTAATGTTTTGTTGTATGCTTCTCTCAGCTTATTGTTTCTTTCTGCTGTCTGTAGGTGAGCAGGCTTATCAGGACCAGGCTCATGGCAAGCAAGAATAATACTCAAGTACTCAGAATATGTTTCTCATTTCCTGCTGTTCAAAGGCAGCTTCCAGTTGCTGTCTCTTTCTCATGGTGGTTCTGCTTTGACTTGAATGGTATCAGGCTTTCCTTCTGCTTTCACTTTTAGGTGTTTCAGTCAAGTGAGGTTCCAGAAAAGACATCATCACCTGAAGAATCAATCCGGATGACGAAAGGAATCACCATGGCAACTGCCAAAGCTGTTGCAGCTGGGAACTCATGCAGACAGGAGGATGTGATTGCTACAGCAAATCTGAGCCGCAAAGCAGTAGCTGACATGCTAACAGCTTGTAAGGTAAAGATTCACTTCCTTGCCTAAGACTAATTTTTTTTTTTTTTTTTTGGTGTGTGTGTGTGTTCCTCTGAATCCCTTGAATGCTATAGTTTCTGTTCAGTTTCTTTGTATTAATGCTCTACTTTTCAGATGAGAAAGTTAATGGCTGTGATAATTTTAAGGGAACGTCTCTCTCAGAAAGGATTTTCTGTGCTATGCACAAAAAAAGAAACAGCACTAATATTGACTATTTTCTTTTTGCGAAAATGAAGTTTTATTTGACAAGAAATTTCCAGTTTTCAGTTTCCTATTAAACTGGAAGACACACAATCTGTGCAAGTAGTAGAATATAAGAATATTCCTATGGTCACAAATATGATTTCAGTATTTCTAGGAAGAGTGAAAGGAATGGTGAAAGGAATCACTCGGGTCTATTTTTATTAGTCCTTTCCACCCCTAACCAAATCTGTTGGTTTGCTCAATTTCTTCTGCGCTTTTCAAAAATGTGTTTTGCCTTTGCACTAAAAATATTGGTACCCTGTTTTCTACAGTTGCTTGCGCTAGACAACTTTCAAAAACTGACCTGCAAAACTGGGGGGAAAGTATCTGTCATACAAATAAATGGCTATTAAGCCATTTGGCATTGTTCTGGTGATAAAAAAGATTTAGGCATAAATTAAAAAAAAGGCATTATAAAGATCACATTCCTTTTGGTCTTCAGTAGTAACACAAAGTGCCTTTGCCTGTAAATTATATTTATTTACTTTTGCCTTTACATATATGGAAGATGACAGTAAAATAACAGTGCTCTCTGTGAGGTGTCTGATTTTCAGTATTTGGTCAAATCCTAACTGCCTACATCAGTCCCAGATTAATTTTAGCCTAATACTGCCCAGGTAGAAGGGTTAATTTTGTTTTTAAAATAATCCTCATACAAAAGTGCAAGTTCTAATATAACATAGAACTGGATTTATACAAAACCATTGAATGAAACTTTTTATTTTGACTTAGTTTTCTGATGGGGTTTTCAGTGTCTGACAGTTCTTGAGCACTTCGTATGCTTCAAATTTTGATTCTGTCTTCTCCACTTCATAAACCCAGAAGGTCAACAAAGCAGAGCAGCTCTAATTTGCATGGGAAAATTAAACAACTGTGCTCCTTACATGGGAACTACTGTAGCCTAATATGTCTTAGGTACAAGCCAGTTAATTGAAACTTCTAAGGGAGTGCAACATTCTGACAAATCAATTCAGGCACAAATTCAGATGCTGAGGTGCACTAAACATCCTTTGTCATTTGGAAGTAGCTAGTGCAGATACATTTTTGTTTCGATCTCTTCAAACAGGCAGCAAATTCTCAGGAACAGAATCCTGTTTCCAAAAATGTTATAAACACACTCACATACACCATATACAGCCCAATACATAGTTTTGAACATTTAATTATGAACATTCATCTTTTTATATTTGCTTCCAGTTAATTTAATGGTTTAGGAGTTCATGCCTTGCAAGCGGCCGACAGGATGAAACTTCCTGCAAACTGAATAATGGAGGTCTGGGATGCTGGAAAAGCATTCATGATCTCCCAGGGAATTACCTTCACAAAGCAAGCAATCTACAGAAGGAAAATGGCTGGGAATCATTTTACTTACCTGTAATGGTACACTGACGAGGAGTAAGAAGTAGTTTTATCTACCTTTCCTAAAATCAAGAGCGGTTGTTGAGCAAATGGGAATAAAAGCCTCCAGGTATACTACGTCATTTAACAAATCTTTCAAATACACAGTTTGTACCAGACTTTATTTAGAAAACCCTGTTTCTACAAATTTTGCTCAGAGAATTAGAAATCTTATGCCATTGATTTCTACAAATTGATTATTGTACATAGCATTTCCATGATAAGCCCCATCCCTTGAATTTTATGGGTAGGATCTAGCAATCTTAGCCTCACTATGCTGTAAAAGCTGTGCAATGCCTTGCGACTTGGTTTTTGTGACATTTGACAAATACTGGAGGGGCTTCCAGTGTGATTAAGCTAGTCTGTACAATAAGCACTGACAAATAATCAGATTTTGATGTCCTTTGGGCTAAGACAAAAGTGTGTGTATATGAGCTGTGGTAGAATTGCATACAATATAGTTCAGATTTCCCTGGTGCCGGGAATTTAAGTTCTATTTCACTGCCAGCTGCCTAAGGCAAGTAGTATTTGACTTATTAGGAGTTACATATATGCTTATGCTTGTTCTGCTGTACGTGAATTTACAGTGCTTATTACTAATTCTATACTCTATAAGTAGATGCCATTTCAAAAGACAATGAGGTTGACTACTGCGGGATATAATGAACAAAGACAACTCTCATTAAAGTCAGTGGAAACACTGTAATTACATTTACTGAAGGTTGGAGCAGGCCCTAAGATAATAACAATTTCTGTCTTTATTACCTATTTGTATAAAATAATGACTATGCAGTAAGTAACCTGTGCATAATATCACTATTTTTAATGATTGTTGTTGAAAAGTAAACAGGTATGAAAGGTCCATCAAAAGCATAGAAAATAATTGAAACGAGTAATGACTTAGATCATTACATAGCCAGTAGGTTGATGGAAATGATTATTCACCTTTTCTCAGCATTCGTGAGACTGCATCTAGAATACTGTGTCCAATTTTGGGCTCCCCAAAAGGAGTACTGACGAAACTGGAGCGAGCTCAGCAGAGCCTGCCCAGATGGTTGCGGCTGGAGCGCAGGCCCTGTGGGGAGATGCTGAAGAACTGCCTGTTCAGCCTGGAGAAGAGATGACTTTGAGGGGACCTCACAGCAGCCCTCTAAAACCTACCGGGAGATTGCTGAGAGGAGACAGTCTTGGGCTATTTACCTGAGGTGCACAGCAGGAGAACAAAACACAATGGTCCAAAAATGAATCATAGGAACTTCCAGTTATTCCACTGTGGGGATAATAAGGCATTGAGACAGGGGCCTAAAGAGGATATGAAATCTCCTTCTTTGGAAGTTTTCAAAGACCTAAGTGATCTGGTCTGAATTTAATGTTGACCCAGGCTTAGGCAGGAGGTTGGACTATGTGAATTCTCCCGGTTCCTTCAAACAGCACTGACTTTTTGACGCTGACTATCTTAGTACATTTTAGTTACACAAGCTATTCATCAGTGCTGACACGCTAGAAGTTGTAGTACTAGAGTCAAGTAGTGCTTGCTGCTTTACTGTCTTGAAAGCACGTGAAGAGAAAAGGAGGTCTGATAGTGAAAGGAAGCCTCAGCATGAGGAAATAAATGTGTGTTCTAGTTCTTTGGACACATGTTTCAGTTTGAGATGCTTTAGTAGGCTTTCTGTGCAAGTCTGGAAAACTAAACATTTCTGTTGTGAGTTCTAACTGGTGTAGTGAGATGTCTGTTGGGATGTCTCTGGGCTACAAAAATGTCTTCCTAAAATGACTTTATCACCTCTTCAGTCTGCTGTGAAGTATATGGTTTAAGACTCACTGAACCTTAGAAATGCTCCCAAAATATTCTGATATCAGTCTTGGCTATGTGTGCAAGCATAAGAAGAAGTTTATATTTCTCTCCTACGGATGTTTGTTCTAATTGCATGTGTAACAATAATATTTAAGTGCAGAAGAGGCATATTAGGGTACTTAAAATGGATTCATATGAAACACGGGGGGATCCTTCTGCCTTCTTTGAAAATGAAAAATAAGCTGTTCTGGATTTTGGGGGCTCGTTTGAAGTATGCTGAAGGTGGAGAAAGTCCTACCCTGCTTCCTCCCACCTCCTTTCCCTTCAGATGATTTGTTGACAAGATGAAGAGATGGAGGTGGCTGATGAGAGCAGTTTTCGTGCTCTGCTGACCTTGAACTTCCCGGCAGAGGGCGCCCACAGACCAGCTCCAGGCCCAGCTGACAACTGCGCTTGCTTGGGATGTTGAGGGTTGCAGGAAGGGCTCGAAATAAGTGAGCAGTGAGATAATCCCCCGTTCCAGTGGAAGATATGAGGCTGCAGGGGTGGAAGGAGTTGTTTTGTAAGAGGAAATGCTAATTTTTAAGATTTTTAGAAAGTTTCGCTTGTCAACAGCTAGCACTTCTGTTCAATAAAAAAGTTCCCTAGAAGTTTATTTTAGAAAATACAAAGCTTGAAGAGGCTGCAGTTTTCACTTTTGATTAAAAATAAAATGGTTGAATTAGTCAGGCTTATGTCAGATGTCAGACATTATACTTAGTGGAAATCCTTAAGAAGTCAAAGAACTGACTCTGCTGCTTCTTCTCTGTATTTAAACAGATGGTTCCAGCACTGCCTATTGCTGTGTTAAATCCCTATGTCAAGCTAAAGCCATTAATAAGCTTTTACTTACAATGTGTTACCAGATAACAAAAAAGCAGCTAACGCTTTTTTTGGGTGGGTGGGTTGGTTGGTTGGGTTGGGGTTTGTGTGTCTCATGTAAAATAATGATATCCCAGCACTTCCATAGCACTTTTCATCTGCCATTTGTGAAGCTTTTTACAAGGAACAAACTATTATCTTTATCTTGCAGAATGGAGAAGGAAAAGTAAGACACCCACATTTGACCCATGCACTGGGCTGGTGGTTGACCTCTGACTGGCCCAAAGTCTTCTGGGGCCAGTCCAGTGCTTTGGTCTCTAAACCAGATGGCCATTTCTGCTTTAAATTCCTTGATGGCAGGCTGTACAGGCTTACAATAAAAAAATTATTTTAGCATATTTCTAACCTGTAAGATGTAAACAGCCATTTGTGGGCAGCAAAACGACACTTAAAATTTTTAGTTTTGCTGTATTAGTAAAAAAGAGCCACAATAGCATAACCTTTGCACTGTAGAACAGTATATACGCAACCCAAGAGCCTGTTCCAGTCCCAAGATGTTTCTAAGTGATATATTTTCATTAGAAGAAATCATATATCCTCCTGTATTTTCAAATGGTTCTTCAAGGGTTTCTCTATTTGTTCTTAACTGGCAGAAAGAAGTAGTACTACTGCTGATAATACCTAAGGAAGGACACTAAGAAAGACTGCAGATGCACACCCAGACAGGAGGATGTGCTGAGAAAAGGAAAAGTGTTCCCAGTGCCATTCTCAGAATGGGAGCTCTGCTGCTCTTTGAGTGCAGTTTGCTTACACCTTTACAACAGAAACAGCTGGCCCTCAAGCTCAAATGTCATTTGCATGTTATGAAAAAACTCTTCCCTTCTCTTTCCCCTATCTTCTCTGTGCCAGCCTCCTTTTGGAGCAGCTTTGGGGTACTAATATTGTTTTGCCTCCTCAGCAAGCATCATATCACCCAGATGTGAATGAAGAAGTTCGAGAGAGAGCCCTGCGCTTTGGAACAGAATGTACCCTGGGATACTTGGAACTCCTGGAACATGTTCTTCTGGTAAGGAGTCATCTGCATGCACATACTGGATCCCTTCCAAGGAGAATAATTTCTCTGACCTCTTTCTATAGTGGCTGCTAGTGACACATTTTTATCAGTTTGTCATAAGATTATGAACAGTTCTGTTATTCAGGAAAAGCAAGATAAAGTGAACTCAGTACTTCAGCTCAAACTGCAAGACGGAAGGAAGACTGGAAGTACTTAAATGGGACTGAATTCTGGGTTGAATCTGGAGGCACTATGGGTCCTGACCTAAAAATGGTCCCCAACAAAGAAATGAAAATAAGACACTTCAGTATTCTTTTAAGCCCACTGTAAGCATTAGACATATTAGGCACACTCCTGTCCCCCAGACCAAAGAGGTTACATAATCTTTATGAAAGCCCTTTTACATGCCTTTTGCAGTCCCGATTCCAGGAAAATAAGAGGCACCTACTCAATGCCATCCCAAAACCCCAAGCCAGCACTACCTCACAAAGAGCTCTCCAATTCATGCCAGACATGACACTTCCGTAGCTCTGCATAAAACTTCTCCGCTGAAATCCAAACTCATGAATGCTGCTGTCCATTGGCTTTTCTTGACCATACATAATATCACATAATATATTGTTCTGCTGTTGCTATTACATTTGTAGGAAGTAATAATGTGTGTTTGAACTAACATTTGTGAGATATTGAAGTTCCTGGAGGTGACTTAAATCAGCAATCATCTTCATGGATGCCCAGAGATTTCTTTTAAGTGGCTTTAAGCTGACATATTGAAGTCTCTGAAACTGTAATTTGCAGCCGCTAGCTGTAGGTTAGTAAATCCAAGTCAGTTTTACTGCTGAGAATACAGCATGTCTAATAATTCACATCACCTCATTGAAATATACATAACATAGAAGTAAACTCACAGTTATGCTTGCCACTAGCAGGGAAAATAGTTCAAGAAAGATTGAACTTGTTAATGTAATTCCTACAGCTGCATAGCAGTAAGTAATTTAGCATTAGATATGTGATCCATTTTTAGTTCAGAAGTACTTTGGGGAGTTTTTCAGATTTGGTCTCCTGAACTCATAGTACTTGTTTCAAACAAGAACAGACCAAAGACTTGAGTCATTTTTTGCTCATTTTATTTTTCTGTCTCTGCTTAAGTAGAGAGGCTTAAGGTAACAAAGGCCTGATCCTCTAATAAAGCGGAACAAGCCTTTCTTACCTTAAGCTGCTTTACTTTCAGGGCCCTAAAGCCATGAGAAAATTCCACACCCCACCCCGCCCCTGCCCCGCAATGTTTGCTGCCTTAGAAAACTGACTCTGTGATCACAACCACAATAGAAGAGCATAATGCCTGCATGGAAAAAAAGATGTATGGAGTGGTAACTTCATCCTGACTCTTTGCTAAAGTCTGTCTAGCACTAGACACGTACACACATAATACAGACATGCTGTGCTTCATAAATGTAAACTGGATCTGCAAAGTAGATTAAAAAAAATCACTTTCAGAGGAACATTGAACCAAGTAAATGACAGACTTTTTGCTCTACGGACTTTTGCATTCTTTCCCCTGAGTTTTATCTCTTGGGAGTTGTGGCAGAGACACAGTCTAGATGTAATCCAAGAGATTTGTTTGCTTGTTCTGTGGTTACCTGAGCTGTTCTCCTGCCATACACAATCTTGCTAACTTAACATCCTAGCTCAGATTTGTTTTGCTTGGATAAAAGAAAAAAATAGCAAGATGGTTTCAGTGTCAGACAATCCTGTTGCTTCCTGATCCCTGTTACTCTGGTAGTTTAGTACCCCTAGGTCTACAGTCTCATTTAATTTATAACCTCCCGAAACACAGATCATCTCAGATTAAAAATCTCTAATTAGTCCACGTGGCACCTTGTGATAGAATTGTTAATAAATTCAGTCACACCCTTGGTAGTCAGGCTAGGGATGATTGCATGGGTGCCTCAACACAGGGATGCCAAGGAATACTATTCGGCAACCTTATTTCTTTGAAGATGATACTTTTTAGGTGCAAGAGTTGTCAGATGCAGTATCTAAGATTTCTTAAGCCAGTGTATTGACTTGTGCAGAGGTTGCATTGGGCAAATAGCACAAAACTGACTTGATTGCTCAAAGGAATATCCCTCTAATCACTTACCTAGGGGTAGGGTGTGGGAACACACTAATTAAAGCTGATGGGCATGCACAAATTTTTATAAAACAACTTGTAAATTATATTCTTAGCAAGGTTAAAGACTGACCTGCCCTCCTACATATTCATATGCTCCATCTTGGTCAGTTTTGATGCATGCTGAGTTGAGGGGAAGTCTGAAGCTTTTGTTGTTGTTCTCATGCCATGCCTGTACATGACTCTGCAGGGGATGAGAATCTGCTGTGAGTTCTAAATTGGCTTTAAAACAATGCAGTTTGTAAACCACCTAGTTTTAAAATTTGTATCCATTTTTGTTCAATTCCAACATTGTCACCACTATCATAGGTGGTACTAGTGTCACAGCTGCTGGAGCAGAAAATGTTCTTTGCTATAGTCCTGACTGACCACATTCATATATTTTTTGGACATTTTTGCTTGTGTGGGAAGATAACCCCTGAGATGCTCAATGCTCAACTCCTGCCATACTAAAGGATTACGCAGTGTATAAACCTTGGTTATAACTGTGTTGTTACATTTTGTTAGCATTGCAGATTGTTCAGCTATTGAGGATTCATGTACTTCTGTTTACTATGGAAACTAGTTGACTAAAGATCATCCTTAGGAAGCAGACCAGTCCACCCATACATTGACACGGCAGTTCCAGAGAGACAGAATTCCTCGTGTGGCAGAGTTCTCACCAGATGAAGTTAAGAAAACAGTTCAGTTTTAGTTTATTCTGTCAAAGTAAGGGCATTTGACTGCAAAATGGGAAACACACTTAGAAAAGATAAAATGTATTTTCAAAGCGCATCTAGTTTTTAGAGCTGCTTTGCAGAGGAGTTTTTGAAAACCTTAAGAAAATGCACACCTGATTATGACTTTTGAGACTCAACCTCTTGTTTTGCTTTTAAATCTCTCTATATATCTGTCAGTCTCCTCTCAGAAGTAGTTTTTAAGTATACACAAATTTCCAGAACTTAATTGGTTTTTTCCTTACAATATGGTAATTAAAAATGCAAATGTAGTTCCTGTTCAGGGGAAGAATTCAACTTCACTGTCTGAATAACTGACTGTTTTCCATTTGAAGAAGCACAGTTTAATACTTGATGCAAATTCGGTTCAGAGGTGTCTTTCTTTCCCTTCTATTTAAGGGTCTTGCCCAGGGTTGGCATTTCCATTGCGTTCACCCTTGCTGATTTTTTCCAGAACAGGTAACTAGCGCTAGCTTGCAGAACTCTGTAATTCTATTTCTTAGAAATAATGACCAACCAGTTTGTTAATACTAGAAAATCAGCTCTTCTCTAGCAGTTTAGAAAGACTAAGCCTGATGTGTAAGTGTAATGACTATAATATCTGAGAATGGAGTGCTAGAGCTGCATATTCCTTCCACATACTCACACATGCGCCTCTCTTTTGGAGAATTCTGTCCTAGTTTTAGTGCTGAGAACTTCCAGACAATGTTGTCAGTTCCTGTAGAAATGCAAGGCAGTGTCACTTTCCTAGTATCCATCAGATGTTGCAATGTAAGCCTTTGCTCCTAGTGATTCATTGACAATTGTATTTCTTTCACTGGACTCACATTTTTTCTCAGCCAATTGCTGTATAAAATAAATCTTTTACTAGTGTGCCTTGGGAGTGTTCCAGCATTCTCTGGAATCCTTTCTAATATGCATTTGTTACATGTTATCTTTTTCTCTAGATCCTTCAAAAACCAGCTCCAGAACTAAAGCATCAGTTGGCTTCTTTCTCCAAGCGGGTCGCTGGTGCTGTTACAGAGCTCATCCAGTCAGCAGAAGCAATGAAAGGTGAGTTGAGCAGCCTGGCTACCAGTACAGTGGGCCTTTTACTCCAGAGATGATGATCTGTTATTTTTGTAGTTTAAAACAAACCCCCAAACTAATAAAAACCCTTTTAGTATGTTCTAGGTGTCTTGGTACCACCTACTTCCATTCTTTTAACTTCTCTGCTGGTATTCACTTGTATTCAGAGTATTGGAAAACATATCTATTTGACCCTCCCCCACTTCATGTGATCGGTCATAAGTCATCTGTAAATCGTGTGGCCTTTGAAGATGGAACCATCAAGCACAGCACTCAAGAGCCACAGTAACAGAAAACAAAATACAGTTTCACTCCTCTTGAACCGGTGGCTGAATTGTAATTGGATCGCTGGTTCCTTTCCTTACACTCATGTTTGTTCAGTCAAAATAAGTCCTTTGCTTTTCAGTGATAGTTGCTTTCCAACTTCAAATAAAATGGGATACCATCATCTTACCTAATTAATACTCAGCCTCTAAAAATAATGTCAATTTTAGGTCTCTAGTGCTTACAGTTCTCTGTCCGGGTCCTGCCCTGACAAAGTATGTTAATGAAACAATGAGACTTCAGAAAATTGTGGTCTGGATGATTTTCTGAACTCTTAGAATTTAACAACTTGTGGACAAATATAAATTCAGCACTCAAATAAGCAACAAATTCCATTGCTTAGCAGAAGTTCACTGTTCTTATAACAGATGAGTGATATTTTTCTCAGATACTGGCTTCCTTAGTAAAATTTTTATCCAGTGATGTATGCAAACTCATAGGACAACAGTTCTAACATTTTAAATGAGATGAGTTCATATTAAGGGTGATGTTATTAAATATTAGACCACTACTGCTGAAGCACATCTGCCAAATTTACTGGGAACTTTAGTCTAAAGAAATCTTCACAGCCATCAGAAAGGCATATGAGCATTCTAATTTCATAGGTAATAGAATACTACAGTAAAATATGTTGAATAAAGCATTGTAATCACTTTATTTTTAATTCTGCCCCCTCCAACAAAGGCTTCTAGTAAATACATATTTGTTCAATCATTTGTTCCTAATCTAGGCCAGAGAATATTATACTCATTTTTCTGATATTCTGTGTAATATACACTGCAGGTTTTCCTTGGTTATTTCCTGCTTTTGTCAATACACATTCCTTGGAAAAGAATCCTGACTAAACACTTTTCATGTATGGGAATCCCTTATTAATTTCTTATGGGTTTTTTTCCCTCTACATTGTAACCTAATTGCTCTGTTTCATATAACAGTGATTTCCATTATGCTTTTTTGCTGTTCAGGTAAACTTCTTGAATTCTTCTGCCTTTTCTGCACTTTCCTTGGTTTCAAAATTTCTGTTTTCCTTTGCTAACAAGCCAAGCCAATATCAGAATTCTCTATTTACTAAATGCTTTTTAAAAATCTTTCTATTGTCCTCATCTTTGGAGACATTCATTTCCAGCACTTTTTGCATTTTAATTCATATTCATTAAAATATAAATTCATTTCGTATTTCTTTTTTTCACTTACTGCCTGTAGGGGATTTTTTTTTTTATTCACTTTAGAAGCTTTTTTGTGGAAAGTAAAATGTTTTTTAATCATTCCCAATTTTCATTCCTAGATACATGATAAAATTCTGTCTCCTAACCAATTTAAAATGTAAATGTCTTCACCTTTGTGAAATGCCTTTTTTTGAAGAGGAGCGGCTACATTTTACAAGTTTGCTTTTGACTGTGTTTATACGTGCTGCCTGTATCAAAAATATTTTTTTCCCTGCTTATCTGTCAATATTAGGGTTTTGTATAGAATTCCTTCATCTTGTACACCATTTCAGCTGAGAAATTGTCTTTGGTAATGCTTTGATATTTGGTATAAAATACATATATACGTGCTAGATAGGGATTGGCAGCATGACATGTATCTCACTAGGATTACAGTATTTACATGTACTTCAGCTTTCTCCCAGCACATCATAAATAGGTGCCCTTCATTTGGCATTCTCCTGTGATTTGGTCATCCTTAGTGGAAACGACCTCATTCTTTAGCCAGTGCAATGTTGATCCATAAGCATTCAAGGCTATTTCCTTTGATGTTTGATGAATCAGACATGGGTTATGCTATCCCTGATGCAAAGTGCCAGTATCCTTCTCCCCAGTCGCTCCTCCTTAATAACAATTAATGTTTCAGTTGATATTTTAATATTAGGTTCACCCAAACTTTCTGATCCAGTTTCAATAAGTTTAACAGGGCCTTAAGAGATTTATTTTTCTTTGTTTTTTTTTTCATTCTAGCTTAGTGTTCCTTTGCCTGGTATACACTGCTTCCCATCCTTTTCTGTTTCTATCTGTGATGCCACTTCCTCCCCTTGCCCTTAGCAGTTATGAACTTAGAAGTTTTCTGTCTAGTTTCCTCCCCTTGCCCTTAGCAGTTATGAACTTAGAAGTTTTCTGTCTAGTTTCCTTTTCTTTCTCCATCTGATTTTCCTTTTGGCTGTTTCATTGCATCCCTCAATCCAGAACATGGATGCTTTCTGAATCTTGTCATCCAGAGAAAATATTAGGAAATTGAAAATAACAATGCACTGAGAACTTCAAAAATCTGAGATCACCTCCAGCCAAGTATTCGTTTTGTGGACCTACAATATTTCTTTGAGCCAAGAGAAATGGCAAAAACTCAACCAAAAAAAAAAAAAAAAGTTGACCTTTGGATATGTTGCAGAAACTGCTTTGGCCTTCTGTGCACTGCTCTTAGAAACACATTGCCAAGAGCATGCTTTCTTCAGTCAATATTAGCTTCATCTCTAACCACTGCCAAAAAAGAGACTCTGAAAAGTCTGCTGTGGATGATTATCTGTTGTCTATAACATGTCCTCTTTACCATTCTGTCAGATTTCTCAATGTACCTTACAACTTGGTCAAGTTAGAAACCATCTTAGAGCTCTGATAAACTAAAGTTGAGTGACAACTAGTTTTGCTCCCAGTATGGACAGTATCCCTTTTTGAAGCTGCTTTGCTTACACAGTTCTTAATTAAGTTACTTTCATAACAGAATAATCCTGCTAAATGCTTTTTTTCACTCTGACTTACATTTTGCTCTCAGTGGCATAAATGACAGTGTTTTTATGCCATTATGGTACTAAAATCAGCTTTCTACAATGTGCATTCCGTATTTGACACTTGAAGTGTGATTGTAAATCACCCTGTTTGAATGGCAGCTCACAGTGGCTCTGAAGTTATTGTCTTCGTCTCCATTAATTTCAGGGACAGAGTGGGTGGATCCAGAAGACCCAACAGTCATTGCGGAGACAGAGCTACTAGGGGCTGCAGCATCAATTGAGGCTGCAGCAAAGAAGTTAGAGCAGCTGAAACCAAGAGCCAAGCCAAAGGTGAGTGTCCATCCCCATTGTTTCTTTGAAGTTAATAAAGCAGAAGATGCATATAGCACATATACCAGTGTATACTTTGTTACTGTCCACGGTAATGGTATAAACAATCAAACCTTGCATCAGTCTCAGTGCCACGAGACACTGCACTGGATGGGACTTACCCCTGAAGGAAGAGGGTAAAAAGATGCCTTTCAGGGAGTGAGTCAAGCACCAGCCATGAGCAAGCAAAGGAGGAAAAGCCAAATGTTAGAAATGCTTTTAAAAGTTACAGTATCATTACTGTTGATTATTTACTTTTCTGTTTCCAAACACATTTTACTGATGTGAAAAGTCATTCTCACTTGCTTTCCTCTGAAGACCCTTTGTTCTCATCTGAATGTGTGTAGTATAGCAGGAGAAAGCAGCAGCAACAGAGAAGGGATTCAGCAGAATGCAAAAGACCTTCAGGATTTTCTAAGATTAAAAACATAGCATTTTATGCCGTGCTGAAAGAGTAGCTGCTTCAGTATCAAATCAGATATATGTTATGAGGATTTCTATTTAATTTTCCTGAAGGAAAATAAATTACAGTTCATTATGAAAGCAAGTAGTGTTGCATGTTGCCAGGTCATTTCAAACGTGTCTCTGAATATATTATATAAAATTAAGCCAACTATTTTCATACATGGTACAGAAGGAATCTAAGAAACTGCTGTTATTTACGATTGTATGCATAGCTCACAAGACTGGATCACAGAGAGAATTGCTACCTTTTTCCTAGTGTGGAATAACAGGCAGGTTTTAGAAGTAGTTACCACGTTTCCTAGAATTGCATCTCTTTAAAATGAAAATCGTGCTTTGGCTGTGTAATTGACTTCAGGAAAGGACTATGTATCTATTTCCCTGTTTATGTTGCTTTGGCAGTGCAAAACTGTTTTCTAAGGAAGACTTCTCATTAGCTTTACTAAAAAGCAGGGCCTCAAATGTTGGATCATTGTTTTCAGTGCAGGGTGGTATTTTGTCATTCAGGAACATCAGATGAAATAGTTCTTGGTAGCTTCACTCTTTGAGGACTTCTCCCCTACCCCCTCAACCCGCACCCCCCCGCTTAGTGATGGGAATAAATTAGCTCATGAAAAAGAAATGCTCTTTGTCCTGCATTTTTTAAGAAGTACATCCATTTTGTTTATAAAGAAAAATGGTCCTTTATAATGAGATTCTACAGAGCAGAGGACACAGGCTGAGTCTGAGGAGAGGAAGAGTCCTCCATCACCTTTTCTATACAATCACTGCACAATAGCATATGTGTGTTGCCTAGTAACCATGGAGCAGTTTCCTTCCAACATCTAAGCCACTCCAGGGTCATTGTAATTTCCCAGTGAATACCGATCTCACACCTGCTCCTCATTTAACATGTTAATTTGAGTATCCAGTCTGCCTGTGATTTATTGGTCTGTTTATTTGTTGTTTTCTGAAACTAAAATTCATATCCAACTGTTTGTTTCATTTGGGATTTCAACAGCCTTTACATCGTTTTTTAGATGTTTAATCCCTTTCACAATATGGATTGTAATACACATCAAAGGTACTAGGAAGATCAGAGTGGCTCAAATACCACTTTTTCTGCTGAAGACTTGTAGCTTGTATCCTCCCAGAGTAGAATTTCCTGCTTTGAACAGGCTCTGTCTTTCTGATGCTCATCTTTGACTACATAGTGTTGTAGTGAGAATGCCTAGACTAGGTAAGGGGTTGCTACAATTGATTTTTCTTATGCTTAGTCTACAAAATGCAGGAATAGTAGTCATCTTCTACAACGGAACAGACTGCTGGTCCAGCTAGACCAACATCCTGCTTTGGTTAACAGTAATCATCATCAAGTGAACTTGCAGAGAAGCCCTTAGTTGGTAATTTTAGAATAATCTGCATGCAGGAAATCCATCATCTTCATCATTATTAATTGGTGACTGATTCTCTATTTTGGGGTAAGCTTCTGTTATTGGGGCAGGGAGTGGAAGTCATTTGATGTAGGCTTGAAATTTTCATTTTTGTGTGTTCCAGTTTGTCTATTACCTCTAAAGAAAAAAATCAGTAGTTGAAGGTAGGGTTTTTTCTCATTTGTTCCACTATCTTCATTTTTTTAATACTTTTGGATTATTTTAGTTGTTCTTTTCCTCGTTTTCTCTTCATATTTTTGCACCTATCATACCCCTTTGATGTCTTAGGCTGAGACCAATAGCATGAGATGTCTTCATTTTCCACTACTGGGAATCATCTTATCCCAGAGAACAATCTCTAATAAGACACAGACCTGCTAACTGCTGCCTATGTTTTATTGTATGATGCATATGATGTTTGCTTTAAATCCTGGTCGTGTGGCTGCTGGTGAATGTGCTCCTAAAATGCTTAGTCCGCTAGTCCACTGCCCCATTGATACCTTGTTAATATCTGTCTTTCTTCTGAGCTTGTATCTTGCAAGCACTTCGAGAACTCTCCTAAGTAGATGGTGTTACTCTTCCCCATAACACAAAACCTGTTCAGTATTCCCATTGCAGTGTTCAAGGTGGGGAATGATCTGTGAAGCAGTGAGATCTTTATTGTTTATTAAGCAAGCTTTGGCTTCATACTTCCTTTAAATACAATTACGTTTTTTCTGAGTGTGGACTCTCTTTCCTCCTTTCTTTCCTTCCTCCTTTCTTTCCTTCCTCCTTTCTTTCCTTCCTCCTTTCTTTCCTTCCTCCTTTCTTTCCTTCCTCCTTTCTTTCCTTCCTCCTTTCTTTCCTTCCTCCTTTCTTTCCTTCCTCCTTTCTTTCCTTCCTCCTTTCTTTCCTTCCTCCTTTCTTTCCTTCCTCCTTTCTTTCCTTCCTCCTTTCTTTCCTTCCTCCTTTCTTTCCTTCCTCCTTTCTTTCCTTCCTCCTTTCTTTCCTTCCTCCTTTCTTTCCTTCCTCCTTTCTTTCCTTCCTCCTTTCTTTCCTTCCTCCTTTCTTTCCTTCCTTCCTTCCTGTTTTCCATTTTTGGAGGGTCAAGTGTCTTGCAACACAGCCACATATTCCTCCTGTTATACAAATATGCTACTGGCTGTAAAATAACAACCCCCCCAAATCAGTAATTTTTTTTAAGAAGAAAAACATTTTCTCTAATAAAAACTACATGCTTCACTAATACTGGAAAAAGAACACTTAAGGAAAAAGGTGCAGTAGATGAGGTACAACAGCAGAGAGCATTGCTGTACCTACCCTATTCTGTTGGTATACTCTTCATGCTTCTATGCAGGCTTATGCCTTCAAACACAAGTGTCTTTAGTAGTCAGTAAGAATTCCCTGCTGTTAGCTTTCAGCAGTTTGTCCTTTTTTTTTTCCCAAGATGAATCAAACCTGGATGCCTTTTTCTGCAGGACTCTGTGTGATATGTTTGATATATTAGGTTGTTATTTAATCCAACTATATATCAAACATATTCCTACAGTGTCCTGCCCTGTCTCCGGGGGTTTTAACATAGTGGAAGGCAATATGAAGGAGTATATTCACTCACAAGCAGGTTTAGAAGACTTCCTGCAGACTCCTAATCTGATTTAAAATATATACATGAAGGGCTCCTTCATCAGTAGAGTTGCTCTTGGAGGGTCTTTTAAGTTGTGTAGGGCCTTTTATGACAGTGAGCAGCAGCTGTGTCAAGAACTGACTTTCACTGAAATAGTTATTGTGTTTTCCATGGCTCAGTGCAGTAACTTACTCATATTGGTCTTCTCTTTATGAAATAGAAGATGAACGCTGCTTCAAAATAAAATGGTTTGTCTTTTGTAATTTTTTTCTACTGTTTAGCAATGAGGTTGAGGGCTCATTTGTTCTCATATGAACCCTGACTTTATTTATGCTACCCCTAATAATGGAGATTCTATAGAAAACTGGTTAAAATACAGTACACATTTTCAGGATATTCATGCTACAGACTTTGTAGCTAGCCTAATAATTTTGGTTTGTGTGTTCCAGTGACTTCATTTTCCAATCCATTTATACCCATACATAGTCGATAACAGCTTATTAGTTTAAGCTTGTGGAAAAAGAGATGCTGATCTTCATGGGGGCTACTTGAGGAAGAGGAAGCTAATCACTTGTCTCATAGATCTGGTTTTCTAAAGAAACTCAAGTAGCCCTCTCAAGTAACTAAAATCTTACAAAGTTAAATTTTCTGCCATGTATCACATCATTGCTCCTAACTTTGTTCATGAAGGCAGTTCATGTGAACTGACACATGTTGTGAGGGTACTGTTAATGAGTGTGAACTTAAGACAGTTCAGGACACACTCTTTAATATGGGAATGAGTAGAAGAATTACTTCTCTTGTAGGGCGTTTTGCTGTGTTCAGTCTTGGACTGCTACATGTCCTTATTGCTAAGGAATGCTCTTTGGAGAGTACAGGCAGGTAAACATACCCACAGCACTGACTGAGCCTTGTGCCCGCTTCCCCATATCAAACACGAGTATCCAGCTCTTAGAAGTCATACCTGAAAATGCTGAAACAAAAACTGCAGGGAAGGACTAGAAAACAAGGATTTGTTAGAAAAGATGAAAACTCAATAGAAGTTCCAGTTTGAGTGCTGTGTAAGGCTGCTCCACAGAAGGGATCAACTGCCAACAGAAAATTTTTTTCTTTTTCTTCTAGAAATAAAAAGTTGTGACATGACAGGAAATAAAGGATTTGGAAGTTTGAGAAACTCGGGCTGTGGTTTCTTCTCCCCACCCCCCAAATTTCAGTAGACTTGGAAAGAAATTCATTTGGTACTCGGTGGGGGGCAGAAATCTGTTATCTGATGAGATACTGAAGTTTAGCTATCTGTTTTTCTGCTGAGCTTTACCTGCTGTTCCATGGTGGAAGTTAATCCAGCCATTATACAATAGCATTCTCAGTAATGCAAGATTTGATTTCTCTGCATTCCCTTTGAAAGTAGTAATTTTTGCTTTGCACGTATGTGCAACATTCAGTCCACTTACTATGCTGAACTCAGTTCAAACAACTACTTTTCTTCAGCCTCTTTTTGGTGGCTGTTTTTTTGCAAATTGAATACCATCTGGGTACATACACAGCTGCCTAATAGAACAGAGTATGGCCATGGGCATTTTATTACACTTTACTAAAGAGCAACACCTCCTTTATAATAAATAAGGAGATAGTGAAACGCTCCCTCGCTTAAGTTTGAATTCCTGACAGTGCTGACATATAAAGAATAATGCACGTAATATATATTGTTATGTTGGAAATGAAAATTTAAAAGCTCTAAATAACATGGAGCCTTAGACATAAGTAAAAGTCCAATAACAGTCTTGTTAAATTGACTGTCACCCAGTGGTACTTTTGTTGATGTTTCAGTTTAAGTCTTTAGTCAACTTAAATCAAAGTCAACAATACATCTATTTTAATAATGAAAAGAAATCTGATAGTGACCTCACTGAATTCCATTTAGTCACTTTGGTTTTGTGATGTCGTGATTGAAGTAAGAGTTTTATACATAAGACTTGAGGCCTCTTGCATAAATTCAGGACCAATGTGATTACCACTTAGATAAAATAACGGTTATGATATTACGTTGCAAGCATTGCCAAAAATTCATGTGGAACATGACTTGCTCACTTTACAAAGCCATTTTTTATACTCTTATTACAAAGACATATGCTTCAGTTGATGGGATTAGCCCAATAGAAAGGCAAGACAAATACTTTTCCTTGAATTAGGTAGCTTCTTCTAAAGGATAAGAAGAATTTTTAAATGCCAAACAACTTCATCTACACATTAGTTTTTATTTTCAGATCATTCCGTTTTTCTGGTGTCTATGGATGCTATGGTTTCATCTCCTGGACTTTTAATTATGTGGCAGTTATATGGAAGTGCTGTAGGACTGAGCACTGCTTGATGTGCCATTTTGTAATGATTTGTAATTATTCATAATTATCTTTTATTACTTTGTAATTGACTACTATTTCATCAGATTGCAGTAACAGGAGAACTAAACCTGACTTAAATTTAGATGGATGCGCTTAGATTTGCAACTGAAGTGCCCAGTTTTCTAACTCAAAGCCCACTTAGCTGGTGTTCCTAAAGTTAGTTTTTGACACAAGAATGCTGTGGTTGCATAAGTTGGAAGAAACCTGTATTTCAAAAGCCTCATCTCTCACAAGGTGGTCTATTCTGGTATTGTATCCGCTAGCCCTACTGGTCATACTGCATTGGATTCTGGTAGGCTTGTGATTTGATCACAAACAAAATACATTCTGTTGGTTTATTTTGTACAAAAAACAATCAGAATACTTGGCCTAGGTCTGGTTCTGTTTCAAATAACAATAACCATTTATCTCCATTTTGTTAACTGTTCAGAAGCTAGTAAGCATGCTTAAATGGATAAATGTTTTCAGTGTTTGTTTAAATTATTAGAAAGTCAGGGAAGTTGTTTTATGGAACAATAGATTTGCGTTTTAAATAGCAAGAAGCCTTATTAGGAACAGCTGATCTCTCTATTTGCACATGCTTGTTGAAAGACACGTTTGGATGGCTGAAGTGTGGCAGACAGACCTTTGGAACTTCATATCTCCAAGATGACTAAACTGGACCGCTTCACAATGCTGCTCTCTGTGAAATGACAGCTCTTACCAAAAGCTGTTAAATCTATGCACTTGCTTGGTATCTACGTTACATTTCTTAGTACAGGTTAATGAGACAATATACATTTATCACTGTTATTTTTTAATGCTTTAAGTCTTTAAGTATTTAGAAAATGCTCTACCTAGTTCAGCAATTCTGGAAGCCAGTATTATAGCTCTACAAAGATAATCTTGGTATGGAAAAACGGAAATTTCTTTTCAGACCTGCACTTTTCTGAATGTAGTTTTGAGTAGACCTAGTGGAGGTAATGTATTAGAAAGTTGAAGGCAATTCTTTAAGTATCTTGTCTGGTACTGAATTTCACGTGTGAGCAGCCACAAGGGCAACTTAATATTTAAGTTCACTTATGTTGACTTCCAGCTTTAGTCCACATGAAATTCCATTGCAGAAAATGGTGTTATAGGTCTGATTGAATTTACTGATGTGTTCCAAAATCTTCTTGTCTCACTTTGTACATGTCCTCAATCTTGAAAATACAATTGCTTTCAGGTGAATAATGTGTGACATTGTTCTTTCTTGGTTATAGCAAGCAGATGAGACACTGGATTTTGAAGAACAGATCCTGGAAGCAGCTAAATCCATTGCAGCTGCTACCAGTGCCCTTGTGAAGTCAGCTTCAGCAGCCCAGAGAGAACTGGTGGCACAGGGAAAGGTGGGTAAACAGGACAAGTAGCAACAGTAGGGGGGGAGAGCATCAAAATTGCATCTAGTCTCTTAACTGTTCTCTATTAAAACAGTAGGAAAGGAGCTTGGGAATGACTAATGAAAATGTAAATCTTTCCATTGCTCATCACAGTACATGGCCCAGGCCTGGTTCTGTTTAAAAAAAAACCAAAACACCACAATTATGTTTAGTTAAACCTCACAAGTGTAATCAAGTGTTTGGCTCTTCAGATGTTTCAGCTGTGGGGAGTTTTTGTGTCTGTGAGGGTATTTTTTTTTTCATTTCATGAAGATCTGTGATTCAAGCTAATAATGTATAGTCCCACAAGACAGCTTGTGGATCCAAAACCAAACGTCACAGTATACAATACCACTCTGGACCAGAATAGCAAAGGGCCTCACTAATTGTGCCCTCAATGTTTTGTTGTCTGATTCGATGGCGACACAGGTCTGTATGCAAATTCAGCACATCTAAGTGGACGTGCTTGTAGTTATTGTTGGGACCAACGGAAAGAGTGCTTATAACATGTGTCGTCCTTTTGGTCTGGTCAGGATTGAGGTCTTTGTAATTCATTTCATATCCATCACTGGTTTTTTTCCCAGTTAATATACTTTGAAACTTAAAATCTGAACATCAGATATGTTTCCTGTGAGAACAATTTGTTATAGGATCATTGTTGTTGTATAGTTATGGTTTCCAATTTCATCTAATTCTTTATTCTGAGCAGACAGTGTCATGGATCCTGTCACAAAAGCGCTGAGCTGTCTACTTCAGCTAGGATTCCTGGGGAGCTTGTGCTTCTAGTTCCAACAGGAGCACAGAGTACTTGTTTCAGAACAATAGTGATGTAACTCTTTGAAAAGACCCACCATGAGCTGTAGCTATGGAACTTAAATCAATAATGCATAAAACAAGATATTATTAATACCCATTGAAATCTGGCTGTGGAGACAGTCCAGAAAAATGAGAATTTTTACTTACCTGCTTCACTTAGATTATTGTGCAGTCTGCTTTAATGTGATAAGACCTGTTCTTATTTAGTTTCATTATGATATACAGCTTGCTTTACTTTCCTCACCACCACCACTGTAAAGTTATACAGAATAATACAGAAAGTATTTCTATCCTGGTACCAGCCCTGAATCGCCCTCAGGTAGTTTTCACTTCTTTGCTCCCACAGATACATTTCTATTTGTGTCTTTCAGATTGAGGTTAACAGCACTTGCATCCTATTCCATCCAAGTTCAGATAATTGCTAAAACTACTTTAATCTGTCTGAGGAAAGCTGTAGCATGCTGTTCTAATAGAAGCACACCTGTCAAATATAGTGCCATATTAGCAGATCTCTTCAGCCTGCTTTACTGACTTAGCCGTTTTGCTTTATCCATCACTATTCTATATTAACTTGCTGAAAGATCAGGAATTTTTGCAGCAAATGGCTTTTACTGATAGTTTCTTGCCTGCTTGGAGGATCTGCAAATAATACTGTGCTCTTTAAGGGAAGAAATAAATCCCAACCAAAATGAAAATGTAATGAAACATCCAACTTCGGAATTGTTTATGGCACATCCTCTCATTATGATACTTCTCACAAATAAATAAAGCCATTAATATATTTCGGAAGTAATGAAGACCTCAGCCGTTTTCCTTCTCTTCTTTCTTTAGTAATTACTAGCGCTTAGGTAATTGTGACTACAGGGTATCTTCTGACTATTGTGGCAGCCTGTATCTCCAGGTCAGCCAGAAGGACAGGAAGCTGGCTTCTAAAATGACTGACCAAATTCTTGCCCATAGTGAATGGCTCCAACCTGCCTGGTGGGAAGAGTTTGTTATTGATATTGGGGGGAAACATTTTGCTTTTGTAAGAAACCTTCTGAGGCATGTGGTATGGACTCCTCCCAGAAAAGCATGGCTGGCATGTAAGTGGGAAAGACAAGTTTGATCTGCTCCACATCCATCACTTCAGTACTGAACAGTAAATGGTACTGACTATTGGCTTAGATTCCTCACTGACCTTTTTATTTGGTATGGAGGCAGTGGGAAATTCTTACCCAACTGCACGGATATGTGCAGACTAGGCACGTTCTTGTCCAAAATAAATTTCTGACATTGCTTAGTAAAGGCTGTGGAAGTATCTTTACAGGACAAATTGGTGCAATATTGTAGTTGAAGAGTTTGCTAAAGATATTTTAAGTGAAACTACTTTCCCCTGTGGAACTGCTAGAAAAGAATTAATTTTATGTTAGGCAACCATTTCCATTTCTGCAGTATAGATGAAATCTGGGAAGTTGGATCTGGTCTGTCTTCTTCCACACCACCCTCCTATTCACTCACTTACACATGTGCACACACACACAGTTCAGACACCACTAGCCAGACTCCTGCATCTGTGATCTAATTAAAATACATATTCTGGGGATGATTAGGCAAGAAAACCTTGAAACCTAAAGAGTTCAGGGATGTAGTGAATTCATTTGTATAACTGATTTCTCAGTTATACAAACATGTCACCATAGCTATGAGAGAACACATCTTCTGTTTATGTTGATGCTACACATAAGGATTCGATTCTGATCCCTGGGATCCTGATTATGCGTTAATCCCTGTTACCATTTCTTTTAAAATGCAACAAGTTTCTGGACCATGTTCATATTTCACATCTTCCACCTTCTCTCCCAAAAACGAACACTTCAGTAGATGATCCATGCAGAAAAATGGGCTGCCTTCCTCAAACGCCATTTTAGGCACAAAGGGAGTTAGGGGGCTTCCCTGTGGACCTTTCTGGTTTGTACCTTCCCATAGTGCCAGAGTCAGAAGAGATTCAGGAATGATGTAAATCCAGATGTGTTGTGGAGACAGAAATAGGAGCTACTACTTCGACTGTTGCTTAGGCCAAAGTCTTGGCTGCAACAATCATTACTCTGGGACTTCTATACATGTTCCAAGGATGGGGCAATTCAAGCAGTGTACCAAGTTGGACACTACATGAGCAGGCAGGTGTGTGTTGGAAGCACACTTACACTGACAACTAACTTTCAGTTGGATTTTCTGCTCCTGTATGTGCTGGCCACAGTCACAGGTGTTTCCTTTTTTCATGGATTACTGTTTGTCTAAATCTGAGACAAAGCAACTGTATTTTCTGTCTCATTGTAAGCCATCTCTGAACTGTTTTTTCAGGTTGGAGCAATCCCTGCAAATGCAGCTGATGATGGACAGTGGTCTCAGGGACTTATTTCCGCTGTGAGTAACTCCTCCTCTTAAGGGAAACTAGCACCTTCTCTGAAGAAACAATATCCTGTGAGAATACACAGTGACTTTTTTTTTTTACTGTCTTCTAGGCCCGAATGGTGGCAGCTGCAACCAGCAATCTCTGTGAAGCAGCTAATGCCTCAGTACAAGGCCACGCTAGTGAGGAGAAGCTCATATCATCTGCCAAACAAGTGGCAGCTTCTACAGCACAGTTGCTTGTGGCTTGCAAAGTGAAGGCTGATCATGACTCTGAAGCCATGAGGAGACTACAGGTACTTGTGTTCTTAATTACTGAAAACCCATAGTAGTGCTATGTAAATGCTGTTTTAGCACTGCGTGAACAAACCCTGAATTTTAGGAATAGTTTCTTGAATTTTCAGAATTCTGTTCAGTTTTTTTTTCCTTGTGGGGTTCTGGGGCACTTTCATTTATCAAGGGTGAAGTGATGTGCATTTGTCATTATTCAGCAGCTACAGCTCACTTCACTGCTTGTTTTATTCTTCATTTTTAAAAGGTGTTCAGAGATGCAAATGTTGACTGGCCTGTGCCAAGCCCTGGTTTAGGTGCAATACTGATAGATTCATACTCGTGATAAGCCACGGGAATACATGAGCTGAGAACGTTTACTACATGCATTTCTATAGCAACTGAGTAGAGTTGGTTTCTCTGCAATTATTCTGCATTCAGTTAGACTCCCAGTGAGCTTGCAAACAGGTAAGCACACTTAACTTGGTTGCACATGAGAATCCTTCTGACCTCTGCAAGATTATGCATATGTTCAACAAAGTACTTGCCTAAGTGCCAGCCTGGGTTGTGGTCAGTTTTCCTTTGTTTCTAGGAGTCAAGAAACAGCAATTGTAGATAGAACATTTCTAAAATGGAGAATCATTGTTGGACAAAAACAAGAATAGAAACTGATGCAACTTCTCACTCAACTAAAGTCTGATTTAACTTTTTTACATGAAAGTGGTTCCCTTTTACATTACCCATCCATTTCATATTGAGCTTCTCTGAACTGTTACTGGATTAACACTGTCCTACAACGGGTAAAATCTAATGTCTTCAGAAGTTTTGTTTAAGGGTGTTCATTTTAAAAATTACTACAGCCTTCTCTGACATCCTGTTCTGCAGGCTGAGCCTGGAATGTAAGAACTATTCCAGCTCCTTTTTTCATACCATCAACATGGAGTGTCTTTGGTGATAGTGAAATTTCCCCTTTTTCTCTTATTTGTACAGATGCTACTAATGGACATTCAGTATAACGGTTCATGTATGGATAGGTAGAACCAAGTCCAACAAATACATATGACTAAGTATCTGTGTGAGCAAGAGGAATGGATTAAATACTTAGGAGGAAAAAATAAATGTATGAGTGTGTGGAAAAATCTGTTTGTTTCTATAGAAAACAGTGGTAATGTTATCTCTAGGGATGAGACGGTTTTAAGTGCTTTATAGTAGATTCATATAGATTGACTTTGTGAAGGGTCTGTGGGGGACGTATCAGTAACTGGAAGATAGTTCTGACTGTAATGCAACCTGCACTTTAATATCCACATGCCAAGATGGGTCTGAAGGAATTTTAAATGTGGAACAAATAATAGAAACACGAACAAAATAAAGTACTAGAGACTGTGTTTTCTCAGCTCTGCCAGGAAATTAAGGGTACTCAGTCACTGTAGGCAAATATTACTAAATAGACATTGAATGTGAAAAGCTGGAAGGGAATGTGAAAAGGAAACAAGCCTAAGCACGGACTGAAATTGAACTTTGCCACTTTACCAAGCTTCATATTAGTCCCAAAAGGAATAATGAAGGGAAAAGCAGTTTGCACTTGGAAATAATGTCCTTTATGATAGCACAACCAGTGAGTTGATGTCTACCAAATATTTTTACTGGTGGATTTGCCAGAACTACTGAGGCTTTTCAGCTGGCTTTGGCCCCCACACAAATGTTTTCGCATAGCTTTAATCAGTAGCTTAAGTTCAGGAGTTTGAGTATATTAGTTTTCTGTTTCCTACCACACAAACAACTGCAAGCTTTGGGAGAAGACATTGGAACTGCATTTCCCATGAATGCTAACTTGGAATGCACTGTTACAGAGTCTGTTCTAAAACTTAAATGAAACAAATGGAAATGTTTCCAATCTCTTTGGATGAGCTCCAGACTGAGCAGAGCAAATTTCAAATAATTTGTCTTTGGGTCATTTCAGGTGGGAAGAGAGTTAAACTGAAAGGGAGATGAAGCTGGAAATATGGAATAGGACTGGGGGGGAGGTGGGGGGGAGGTTCAGAGCTGGTCCATTGTGGCTTCCCCTCCTAGTGCCAGTGTGTCTCCAGCATGTGAGAGCAGGCTGTCTTGGCTAGTGGCCTGTGTGGGAACCAGTGTTCTCAGCACATATGACACCTGGGGACATCAGGAACCATGCGACAGAGAACTCTTCTACTGTTCTCTCTCACTGCCTGTCACAACGCTGCAACACTACCCTTTTTCTGCACATTGTGAAGGCATTAATGTTGTTTATTGTTGGTGTTGACTGATTTGCTGTTAGGTACTAGGGTTTAGCATTTAATACGAGAACAGCCTTACTGGATCAGACCAAAAGTTCATTAAGTCCAGCCTGTATCCTGATTCCAGCAGTGGCCACTAGGAAATGCTTAGGGAAGCAAGTAAGAAAAGGATAAGCATACGTGATACTATTCTCTACTATGTTGTTAGATTCCAACCATTTTCAACTCAGGAACTTCCCAAGCTGGATGCAGATTCTGTATCTTTAGTAAATCTCAGTGGTTTTCTCCTCTTAATTTATCCAGTCCTCCTTGACCCCATGTAAACCTTTACAGTCTAATTAACAGTTCCTGGGCAGTAGATTAAGCTAGGACAGCTGTACCTATGTCTGTCCCAACCTGCTTCTGCAGGTTTAAATCCACACAGTACAAACAGCTGAATTACATGCAAATCCACTCCTGCAGCACACATCTCAAATTTAATTTACAGGACAGGCACCTTCCCAGTGCAGGGGTTCTAGCAAGATTTAACCATTCACATCCTTCTCTTCATGAAGCATTCAGTTGCTCTTGAGAGTACCTGGTACAAAGTACCACTGTGCAGCAATACAGAAGTCAGTTTGAGTAGCAATAAATTTGGGTCACTTTGACCAGGCTATGTTACTGCAGGAGTGGTGATAAAATGTTGCTTCTGGTATCTCAACTAAATTCTTCATAATTCAGTAAGATACCTCTCCATAGCACTCCACTGTGCACTGAAGACTTACCCATGGTAACAGGTGATCTAGGTGTTCCTCTTGCTCAGGAGGTGGAAATATCTTTGAATGGTGCTCTGTCCCATTCTCTAAAGCTGTTTCTTTGCTAAAGCACTTGAAATACATTTGGGGGCCCACCTTTCAGTATTTGTATGTATAATTGAGTAGCAAACATAGCTAGGTCTCCCAGTCAGTCCCTCAGAGTGAGTGACCCGTGACCCCTCTTAGCGCTAAGTCCACATCAGCCCAGAAGTTTCTTTTCCTCTCTGTCCTGACATTGATGAATAGATAAAGAGGTGGAAAGGAGGAGGATTCCAGTAAGAGCCAAGAAGGAGGCATAGGTCCAATTTTGGTGTAGCAACCAATTTAAAATACAAAATATCAGACATAAGACTTACCTGGGACTCACAAATTTAAAGGACTGCCAGTGGTATATGAAAGATCTCATTTACACCACCATGTGCAGTACCCATTAAACCACGGACTGTTTTTCTCCCAGAGGCAGCTTTCCACCACTTTCACCAGCTCTTAGTACGCTGGAGAAAATTCAGTGCCAGATCTTACGATGCTGAGCCCTATACTACCGTCACCTGTCTGCACAGGATATTTCCTAGCCAATGGTCTCCAAGACCTTAGTGCTTCAAAAAAGGTGCCAGCTCTATCTTTTAGCTTTAGTAGAAGAGAGGTTTGCATTTTGTTTGTGACAGGGACTCTTCTTCCAGTCATTGCCATGGGCATCACAGTAGGAGATTCCAAGGCCGCTCCTCTGGTATCCTCCTCTATATCCATTACACCAGTGCCTGTGGACATGGTCATTACTGAGTGTGCAGTGTGGAATTTCTACTGCTAATATGCATAGCAGAGATAGCTTTGTCAATGCAGGTAGCTTAGTTACCTTTTTCTTTTGATGCACAATTGCTGACACTACTCGGTTTAGACAACAAAAGATGTATTACAAATGTTTGACTGTTTATCTTTAGAAATCTGAGAATTTTTAAGGAAATAAAAGTTTAGATGTGAGATAATCATGGCTGTGTAAGTGGCTAATTTGCCCTGATGAAAGTCTATTAATTTAAAACTTCATTGCCTTAAAATGTTTCTTTATACTTTATACTTTAGCTTTCACTTTCTGTTCTTCTTCCTCAAAAAAAAACCCCAAACTTATTAGTGTTGTGCATAACATAACTTGTGATTTCATCCACTGTCTTATTTCAGAGTAGGGGGACAAATAAATCTCATCTGTGACTTTCCCAACTTCCAGCTTCTTAAATAAAGGAATTGTGTTCCTCTCTGTACCATTGATTTTGAAAGATTAATTTGCTTTTCACTGGGAAAAACAAAACAAAACACACCTTTCCTGTGTAGTCAAGCAAAGATGTTTTAGTTTTGATGCTTACATGAATCCATGTTAGTTATGCATTTTTGTTATTACTAAATTTCTTCTGTCTTTTCCAAAGGCTGCAGGGAATGCTGTCAAGCGAGCATCAGACAATCTTGTCAGGGCGGCCCAAAAAGCAGCATTTGGGAAAGCAGAGGATGATGACGTTGTGGTCAAAACAAAGTTTGTGGGTGGCATTGCTCAGGTTGGTACAATCACCCAAGAAGTAAAGCAGAGAAAAACTATCACAGAAATGTAGCATAGTGTTACAATGTCCATCTGCTGCATTGCAGGCTGGACAAATCTATGTAGAAATCTATGATAAATTACTTAATGCCTTACTGTTAGGTAACCACTGATGGAACAGCAAAGTGATATGCTGTAAGATGTCTGCACTTCTTCATTGAGCATTTACCATAATAGCAGTTACCATTGTCCAGTATCTTTTATGTTTGTTCTGATTAAGTTAATGGTTCTTTTCAAACTCCTCTTATGTACTTTAAATATTCCCAAAACTTAATGGAACACTAGTTTTTATGTATATAATCAAAGAAATAGAGAGTGAGAGTTAAGAACTGATGACACTTCATTACTGTGACCATAATAAATATGGGGAAATAATAACAGTATTTAAAAATAGATTCCAAGGCTTTGAGGTTGTACCAACTTCTGGATTCACTGTTGTGAATGAGGAACACCACATACTGTGGTCACTACTTAAAAGATACTTAAATTTATCATTTCTGCATGTCTGTAGTACTGTCATTTTTCCTTTGGCATTTTGAGATGCAGGAAAATACTGTGGATACCTGCAGTAATGAGTGTTCAATTTTACTACATGTGCTAACCCCTCACCCCGATGAATGTTGGGGGAGCACAGCACTATAAAATCTGTCATGGATGTATGGTAAAACTATGCTGGTAGATTCTTTTTTTCTTTTTTTAGTTCTCTTTAAGAAACAAGTGGGAATATGATACTGTTCTTGATGGCGTAGTCCTGGAATGTAAAAAAATTCGAGCAATTCTTGCTGAAGTAATTAAAACTTGGTGCTTCTCTGGAGAATGCTCAAGGCTAGCTGTGACTGGTGTCATGGAGAAAGAAATCTTGTTGTACAGACGGTATTCCTTGTTGTCATAATTCATGCTTCTGTTTTCTAGATCATTGCAGCCCAAGAAGAAATGTTGAAGAAGGAAAGAGAGCTGGAAGAGGCAAGGAAAAAACTGGCTCAGATCCGCCAACAGCAATACAAATTTCTACCTACAGAGCTCAGAGAAGATGAGGGTTAACCTGCTGAGATTTTCTTCTTTTTCTTTTTTTGGCCTTTTTCTTTTTTTTTTCTCTTTTTCCTTTTTTTTTTTTTTTTTTCCCCTTGTCTTTTAAAGAAATAAGCTAAAGGGGGACAGTACAGTGAGAACTGCTCTGACAACATTCTGGTATGCCAAGCACTTACCTAAATAAACTGCCTGTCGTAACTTTGGATGAGCAGAGGGCAATAAACACTTGTTCTTTCTCATCTGGTCAGCTGAGGTGCATGATGATCAAATAATGGTACAGTGTTAGGTTCATCATTCCTGTTCCTTTCTTGACTCAGGAGAGAATGTTTCACTTTTTACTAAAGATACTAAGTCAGTATTATTGTCACTTTCCTGATGCTTGAGGTATTTATCGTTCCTTGACTTGTTATAAAACATTCATAATATTAATAGGAAAACAGTCAAGAAATCTTTCATATGATAAATATCACATGAGCTGGTGGTTCTCCCCCAACTACCCTTGTAAAAAGAAGACCAAGATGGAGAAGGATGTATGTCTGAGTGGAGAAACACGCATGAGTGTGGGTCTGAAGAAGATGCCTGTCCTCTTTCAGTGTTATATAGCTCGTTCACCCCAAAACTGGAGGAATTGTCTCTGCACCTGTTTGCACTAGTAGTATTACTCCTTACCTGATACTAACAAGCTTCTGCTTGTACAGTATTTAGGTTTACAAAATGTGGCAATAGCCATTCTTTAAAGAGCTCAGAAAACAAAGAAATGGAAACCTTGTCACTGCCTCAATAATAGCAGGTTCATGAAGGAAAATGCTGTTTCAATTATATACCTCTAATGTGTGACTACTTTTACAGTATTATACACACATACACATGCTCTAACATTAGACTGAATAGTTTGCATTTTGTTTTTTAATTGAAGTTATCTGGTTTGTACTGTGGGATTTCTGTTAGAATGTATGTTAGTTAAAAAAGGGAAATGCCCAGTACAGCAAAAGACTATCACAAGTCTTGCTATTCTTTTAATAATTTCATTTATAATTCTTTTGTTTTGAAACCTGTGGGTATTGTAGGAGAAAAGAATAAGTGATTTACAAGTAGACTTCCTGTAATATATTTTTAAAAAATCTGGATTCTAGGGAATTTGTTTTCATAGTTGGTATTGATGAAAATGTACTCACCAAGGAATTGCAGAGAAGGAATAGCAGCAATCTATCAGCAATCTTTGTCTTCAACTGCAGAAAGGTACGGTATGCTCTCAATATCTCTGTTGTGACCTAAACAATAGCAATATGGGTAGAGTGAGTAACACATTTTACCCTGTCAAAGAAAGAACACAAATCACAGCAACTTTAACTAGCAAAAGCTAAACTATTTGACTAACTACAGAAACACCATCTCTCCTAGCAACAATTTCCAACATGCCTGCAACTCCACTCAACCCCTCTTAAACAACGTCAAGTCTATTTAGGTCAAAGGATGTTGCCAGTCTAGTCCGTCTGAAGGCTGTGCTGTGATTTAGATGCCTGCCAAGTACATTCAGCTGAGCCTGTTATGTTACATGCATACCCACCTAGTTGTCATTGTTGCAGAAATACTTGTCTTGTAGACTCAAAAGTAACCCCCCCCCTAGTGGTAGGTTTACCAGTTTAGATAGTGCTAACTCCTCATTTAAGTTACCTGCATGAGATAGAATTATCAGGAATTTTGTCACACTAGTGTTCAATATATAGCAAAAAATGACTAGAGAATTAATAAATATTAAAGCATACAAAGATTTTTATTGTTAGAGTCTCTTCTCTGGTACTGACATATTTCAGACTCAGTAGAGCTGCTGGAGAATCCACAGTCATGAGGAAAAAATTGGCAAATCCCAAATGGAATCACTGGCATCAACAGATGTGCTGTGACTTGTAGGCTTGTGTGTGTATGCAAATGTTTACTATCAGAGACATGCAATTCACTGTTCTGTAATTTTCCACTTCAGCACAACTGATTTGATTTTTTTTCCACTCAATTCACTGTTAGCAGTGTCACAGAATCTCAGTCTTAAGAATTCCTACACCAAAAAAAAAGGCTTCCTGTAAATTTCTAGGCAGAAGGCTAAATTGGTGTTTATTGCTGTAAGACCTAAATAAAGACAGCTCTAGTGATAGGGATTTTCTGCTGCAGTTCGTAGGTCCAGCATCTTTGCGGTTTATGGCTCTTTCTCTTTTTTTACCTGAATAGCCTCACATTCCCATCTCTTTCTGGAAAGATCTGCAAGACAGATTTGTTACTGCTTCCCTTTCAACCTGTGTTTAACCTATTATTTGGTCTCATTAAATCATGAAGAAAGATGATGCTGTCCTTAGCACCATACCAATATTTTATTGTAGGTATAATACTGTTGAAATGTATTTTGATCAGGATGATATTTGCCAGTTTGAAAGAAGCCAAAAGCCTGGTCAAATGCAACTCTGTATGGAAATTGTATAGCTAGAAAACTTTATCAGTATGTAGAAGGAAAGAGTATGCTCCACTTGTGTTCCAGATAAATATGTTTGGGAAGTCCATTTTAGCACAGTTATTTTGAGACCTCTCTATTTCTGATTTAATGCCCCCTCTTATTTGACAGGAAGTATTGTTCTTTTTTCTCCTTAGCTATGTGCTCCACAGAGGAACCACAGTCAGATGAGTAGCTGAGCTGAACAACTGAAGTATTTTTTTACTCTGAATTTTGGGTCTTCATTTGGGAAACATTAAGAGAATATAAGCTCATCTAAAGTCTTTCTGTTTCAGTTTTTTTCTTGCTGTTATAATTTGCAGTATTATGACTGAAGTCCACATGTGAACATCTGTGGAGTTTGGAACTAGTCCATGCATTTATTCGGCATGGACACTTGCAGCAGGAAGTGACAAGTTGGAGTAAGGGATGGAAGCTAGTTAATAAGAAGGACAGATGTTTACTTTGTTTTGTTAACTTGTGAAATGGTAAACGAGCTCTGTTGTATCTCACCCTTCTTCATGTGGAA
The DNA here is from genome assembly GCF_947461875.1 of Haliaeetus albicilla. NCBI lineage: Eukaryota > Metazoa > Chordata > Aves > Accipitriformes > Accipitridae > Haliaeetus > Haliaeetus albicilla. The sequence goes on along the minus strand of NC_091494.1, from coordinate 9,169,427 downwards.
TTCACTTTAAGGAATTGTATGCAAATTAAAAGCAAAATGCCTCAAAGTCATTTGTGTACAAATAGTCTAGTGTTGTTTCCCCAACTACTCAGAAAATAAGTTGAACGTTTTATCATTTGTCTAAACTTCTACATCAGAAGCCTCAAAGTAAGAAAAGTTTTAAAGCAAAAATTGAAGGCTAGACTCTTGTTTCATCTGTCCCTTTCCCTTTGATTTTCTGCATCTTCATTACTTAACTCCTAATGAGGGGATGAATACATAATCTAGAAACCTCCTCAATGTAAATATGTTTAGCTCATGAGCACATTTTTGCTTTTAATCAGTCCAAACTGATAAGATATTCACCCCAGGAGTATGGCATGTGCCATCACTACATTTATCTTCCCTACATTTTTTTTTAATCTCTGGGTTTGGATTTTTTTTTTTTTTTTCATGCCTTATACTATAAAAGTTTTGTCCTTATATAACTGCATCGTGATTAACAGAGTTGTCCAGCCATTAATTGTCATGATTCCTGAAACCTGCTTTTCCGTATTCACAGTAGTATACATTAACATACATTGTGGTTGTTAATGTTAATGGAACAACACATTTCCGTGGCACAAAATTTATGATGTCAAATGGAGAAACTGTTTGGTCATGTGTGTTACAAGTCTGTTACAAATTGCTGTTTTGCCTGATCAGAGTACCTGCAATGAAGTCTGATAAATCAGTTTGGAGTTAGACAGATGCACAGACTGGATCTGGCTCATGAGCTACTTACTCTTCCTTTAATGTGTGAACTCTCCTTGGCATAATGCATCGTTCAGTGGAGAGCCATGCAGAGATCCTCGAGCGAATGTCCCTAAGTGCACGCAGCACTGGCTGGAGCCACGCAGGTGTACTTCAGCCCAAGAGGCACCATCCCTACTTTCATCACAGTGGTCAGGGGCACGCACTGCCAAACTTGCACCACTTCAGTCAGCGCTGGGCAGGAGGACCTGGTACTGAGGCACAACACAAGCAGCATTCATCAGTAGCTGGTAGTTTCAATAATTCTGGCAGAGCAGAGTATCCCCTATGTCAACTGCCTGGTATCAGGTTAGGCCCCTGAGTCTGATACTGCCTAGTTGGAGTCAACAAACTCAAGTCCTGAACTTTGTGTATTGCTGTTTTCAGCCTGCTGCTTGTGAGCTACAGAGAGGTCTCCTGAAGGCACGGTAAAGATTGTGCCAAGCTCTGTGTGATCTGCCTAGCCACTGTATAAAGCAGATACTGCAGAGGAGTTTTGGGCTGCAATGTTTCAGTGCCAGAGAAATTTAACAAGAAGAGAATCAATCTAAACTAGACATGGCCCAGTTCAAGGGGCAGGCTGAAGCAACCCCACGTTCTACGGTGTGGAAATGCTATACCCATGAGAGTTCATATCTGGCAACATGATTCATTTTGCCTAAAGATTACGATCTGTCATTTATTGAGCTACAAATAAGTGCTATTTTGTCACTTTTTAAACTTTTTAAAATTAATAAAGCGGTAAAGACTTCTGTTTTTTCTCAAATTAGTCCAGTTAGTTGCAGTGAAAGAACCTTCTGTTCAAGACAGTTTTGTAATTATATGCTGGAGTTCCCAGGGGGTTGAACACTTACTTTAATGTTTTCCTTTCCTCTTAAAAGTTTTAACCCCAAGAAAGGCACAAAGGAGTTTGTAGTCATGCTGCCACACCATTATGTATAGTATTTACCTGGCCACAAAAATAAATAATACATATTATTTTTGTCTTCACCAAGAATAAGCCCTTGAAGGAATTCCTTTTTTTCTGCGTGTAGGTATTTGTGACGTGTTGCACTGATTATCATACAAAGGATCATTTTGCTCCTTAAGCAAAATAAGGCAGCAGTTGTATCTATCTGCAAGGCTGGGAAAAGGCAGAATTCCCAGGTGATAGAGGAGAATGTTCTATTTAAAGCTCTGCTGCATAGACAAAACTATGAATGCTTACTTTGTGATATATGTCAGTGACCAGTCAATATCCTTAAAATAAAGTACGTTAACCTCATATAAATATACAAAAGTCAAACACCGCTTATTCAAGGCTGTTGGATGCTTGGTGATGTTGGGGGTTTTTTGGGGGGGAAAGCTAGTTTTGCTTGTATATATTTTATGATTTCCATTTCATTCAACATTTTTCAATGTCAGATATAACTCTGTGTGTGTATGTACAGTTAGGCTACGTCAATTCTCCATATGAAATCTATGCCAGAAATCTTGCTACTGATCAGTTGCATTCTAACTAGTTGGATGTTGCTACCAGCAGGGGCTGTTTTGGCATGACTGCATTCATGTCAAAGTGAGATCTTTTTGATATTCTGTGTGCTCATCAAGTGGATCCATCACCAGATGTGTATACCATGTCTCTGATTATATGGTAGCTTTCCTCCATGTATTCTCCGTGACAGAAACAAGACTTAAGAAGCTCATCTTTTAGGGTTGATTAGCTGAATATTTAAATGGAAGCTAAAGAGGCCCTAGGCATGTTTTTGGCTAAAATATTTTAAAATATCTATTAAAATTTTTTAACATAGATATATTAAACTACTAGAAAAAAGCATTTGGTGAGTTTGCTGTCTATTCTTATTTTCTGTGCAGCACGATTTTAATTTGTGTTGAAAACATTCTAGGCACTACTTTAGAGACTCTAGGGAAGTTAATTCTTTGTGCTTGCGCAGTAATGCCTAAAGACTTAAACCACAGTGTTTTACATGCTTGGGTCCCTTTTGACCTTATCTTTCTTTACAAGTTCCTTTGCTTTTCCCTTTCTCTTTTGTTCTGAGCATTTATGAGAACTGGACTCTTTCTTCCTCAAGCACCTTTTAACAATTTACATACTAAGTTTTCCACCTGTGCAAGTCAGTCAGTTATGTCTAGTGTCACAGGAGAAATACTAATATGTGGGGTTTATCCATGCCTAATTTGGATAATGTAAAGCTTATATAACAAACATGACTTTATTTCCCTACTGGTTATTTTCTTTAAGTATATCTGTTTATTTTTAAAGTGGATAGTAGGGGCTGGTGACTTCTTAGCATCCTAAAATGTCCACTGTGAGGGTTTATCCCAGGTGAAGAGAGTTTCTTTTGGCATGTTTACCCATAACTGGTATTGCTATAAAGTCAAAATCTCTTTATTAAAAATATACATGGAGCATTAAGTTTGGAAGTTCGGAACTTTTGAAGATGAAAATTCACTAATGGTACCAAATCAAATGTTAATTTAGCAGTCTCAGAAGCATTTTGAAGTCTGTGGAAAAGATACTGCATTAGGACAGTGAAAAACTGTTGCTGGCTATTTTCTTAATACAGTTCTTTCTCTTAAAGTACTAAATTTAATAATACTGGTTGGAATCTTCAATCCCACGCAGATCAATGTTGGGTACTTTCTAGGCTGTTAGTATAATCCTTTTGTTTTAGAATAATTGCCTGTACTACACTCCACCTTCTCTGAATATGGTTCAAAATCGGTCATCTTTGTGGCTGTTTGTATTTTGTAAGGTGCAATTGACCAAGTAAAAAGGTTAATACAGAGGTTTCTTCCAGCATTATAGTTGATGATCTCTGCATTCAAATTGCATTGTATATTCTAAGTTATTGATTAAAATACTTGAACATAAGTCACTGAACTGTTGGTCTGATTAAGTCTTGGAAAGAGTGGTCAGATTCTGGGGCAGTGGGTATATTATAAATCCGTTTTTGTACTGTCTTGTACGTTTTCCAGTCTGACAATAAATACATGGCATTTTATTAAGGATGTCCTGCTAGATAATAGTTTCATCAGCCTTGCTCCTGAAACAGAAAAGGTATTTATGCCCCAGTTCACCAAATGCTGTAGCACATACTTAGAGCATTTTGAAAAAACATACTTACAGTATCTTAAAAAAAATAAATTCCTTCATAATCTGTCTGCAATACAGTTACCTCAACTTGACCTAAATGGGATTAAGCCCATGCTTAATGGATTTCCTAAATGACAGTGTTTCAGACACTTAAAGAGACAATGCATGGCCCGTATGCTTTACTGCATGCTACTAGTTAGAACCACCTTCTCCATCATATCCATCCCAAGATCACAATAGTGGGTTTCAAGTATTAATAAGAATACTCTGCTTTTAGAGACTGTTTCTTATTTGTGGTTCATAAAGCACTACAAATGAGTCACTCCTATTTTACAGATGGCAAAATTATGTTGCAGGAAGGGAGATGGTTTGCTCAAATCCACAGAGCAGGTTGCACTGAATGTAATAGCCAGTCAAGTTCCTGTGATCCAAGACCAGTAGTAGCCATATCTAGGAAAGGGTTAATATTTATATTCCCATCTAGTTACTAACTGGTCTACATTATTGTTCACATTAATGTTTCTGCACTCTGTCAGTTACAGAGAAACCAAATGCATTCTTTTTTGGTAACTGTATAGCAGAGGGACTTAAACAGTGATTGTGATTAGTGCCAAGAACAACCATCTTTCACTGCCAATGCTTTAGACAAACATCCTGTCTTCCAGAGTTGAATTTAATCTGCAAGAATCTCTGCTCAGTGTCTTGGCTTTGCCTTATGTTGTAACCACTTCTGTTAAGGCACCACCTTCAGTTCTCCTTCAGTCAGTAAGGACTTAAAGCAGCATTTTTCTCTGACTTCTTCTACAAGAGAAGTGACAGCTTTAATACTTTCAACAAAGCTCTTGCAGCTTATTTAAATCAGCCTCCTGCTTTGCCAAAGCTTCCTGCAAAATATGATTAAAATCCTGAGGTACTGAAGCCTTTAGTGTGACACTTTTAGCCACAGAACCAGTTTTGAAGTTTACTCAGAGATGCTTTTAGTCATCTGCAGTTACATGAGACTTGGACATTAAGAATGCCACACTAATGATTCCGGTCTGTCTGCAATTACCTACTCTTTGCCTTCAGCTATATAAGCATGAATATTTTGTCTCTTCTAAATATTCATCTTTTGTTTGCTTTTTTTAACAATATATGAGTTGAAATGACACTATATTTCTAAACTGCTAGCACAGTTTTGAGATCCAGTCTGAGGGTTATATTTAGTTTTACTTTTTCTGTGTAAATTGTTAGCTATTTAGAAGAAAAAAATAAGTGGCATGCATGGCAAAGTTGGTGTGAAACCTCTAGTAGCTCAAGCGTGTATTAAATGCTTATACTTGAGAAACTTTTTTTATCTTTTACTGAGGGGGAAAGCACATTGCTTTACTAACAATTTAAAGATTGGTTTTTATTGTTATTTGAAATTTAGTGAGTTGAAACAATACAGTCACTGTAGGAATATTTGAGTTATGACCTAAGATGGAGGCGTGTTAGGAAACAAAATGGGTATATTCTTCAAGTCTAGACTAAACTTTTGTCTCATGAAATCATTGCAGACTTCAGCTGAATGTTTATTTCTCTTCTCTTTTTGGTTATTGGTTTTGCCTGCTTTCATCTGCTCATGGTTGGCTTTTTTCCTTGAAAGTCAGTATGTGTCAGAACGTGTAGGTTTAGTCACAATCATGTCTATCTGTGGAGAAAACAGGGGTTTTAACTTAAAGATTTATTACCAAAATCAGAAACAGTATCTCTTGCAAATCAAAATCAAATCCTCCAATGGTATTTATCAACTGTCATTACTGCAGGACACTCAGTCTCTAAACTCATGAAAGTACAGTACAGGAACTGAATTTGTCCCCTCATATGTATGGTCAATAAATACAAATAATCACGTTCTCTTAAATAGATTTAAAAATAAGTGAGTTCAAACAACCCAGACACTGTAGGAATATCTGTGTTATGACTTGAAACATAGGAGTGTTAGGAAACAAATCAGATATATTCTTCAAGCTTAGACTGAACTTTTGCTTCATGAAATCAGTAGTGATTTTAGCTAAATGTTTATGTGCCAGCATAACTTTGAGTATGGGGGGGGGTTGCCTCAGAAAAATGAAAGTGAATGAGAACTTCAGTATGAACATGTTGCTGTTCTAGCTGATCTCTTATATATATTGCTGATCTCTTCTGATCTGGGACTTTGTGTTACTGAGATTTCACATATGAAAACTGTGGGGGAAAAAATGCAAAGAAAATATGGGAAAATATGAAAAAGAAGACCTCAGAAAAACAGCTTCATTGGTCATTCTGTTGTGCTTGGCTTGCAGTCCAGTTGCCCTCTTCTGTCATTTGGTGATGATAATAAGGCTATTTAGGGTAATTCTCAAGCCAAACCACTGTTGTGACATGCCTGTGATGCTTCCAGATCCTGTAGCCCAGCAATTCAAGCCACAGAGAGGATTTTCTGGTTAGTTTCTTGACTGTTCAGGAGTTATCTGAGATCTCTTCCAAATTATGGGAGTGGCTCTTTATTACATGACCAAATCACTCATATTTTGGGTTGTCCAAGATCTTGTTATCTGAAAAGAGGTGTCCTATTCCTCTCCTAGAACTGGAAAAACTCTTAAGAATGCTGAATATCTCCTAGACTAAATGCTTTGTAAAACAAAACAGGCTGCCAGTGCACCCACCTTGGAAGAGGTCAGAGCCTATTCAGATCTTCTTCCCTATCTTAAGGGTGGCACCCACTAAAAAGAGAATGTTCAACCTGTAGTCCTTTTTTAACAGTATTAGTTAGCCTAAGAGTTCACACTGGTCCTCATGTAGATTCATAATGTCCGTCAATGAAGATGACAGGTATTCCCTTTTATTGTGTTGTTTCACACCCTTCCTCCCTGCTTAATATGCTGGATGGTTCCTAATACACTAATTGCCTTTGCATGGAGGGAAAGCTGCCGGGTACAGAATAGAAAGTTGCCTATTCTTTTCTTCTGGGACTGTAAGGCAGGCACAGGTTAGGAAGTGGCTTTGGGATTTGCAGAGAGGTCTCTCTAAGTCTGGTGGGTCACATTACTGCAATGGAATTGAGATGCCTGCACAGCTTTGGATATGTGTGAATGTGTACTGGAAAACGGGGCTTGCCAAACAGCACAGTCCAGGCAACTCTAAATCCTGTGCTGGAGAAAAAAGAATTCACTGTGAGCAAGAGCAGGGGGGCACAACATGAGATAACAGCTTTCCATCCCTTTATAGACACAATGAAAGATATTGCTGCATCTCTATCATGTTGCAAAAGGGAAACAGCATAAGGATTGGGGGGCTATACTTGGATTTTCCTGTAACAGGTAAATGCGGGGTTACCTTCAAATTCCTAGCAAAACTCTAAAAATACATAAATTGAGACAGCAAGCAGACTATTTGAGGCTTGTTTCAGGTATTTGCTTCCAAGCAGGGGTTATACTATCTGTAGGTGTTCCCTGCCAGTAAAAATGGCAGTGTTGAAAGGGTAAGTCAGACCTGCAGTGACACTATTGATGGTGAATTACAGAATCATGTTTAAAATTAGGTAAACTTACATGTTGCTTTGGTCCCTTTTGATCTTGCAGACAAGTAGGTGGTGGCTTTTGAGACATCCATGCATTTCTGAGCGTCCAGGCCGCCTTCAGAGTTCAAACAGAAATACATGCTATAACTGGGGCATGTTGAAAGCCATGACTTCATTTCTTAGAACTTTAACAGCTGTATAGCTCAAAGACAAATAACTCATCCCTGGCTGGTCCCTGTAATAACACAGACATCCAGAAAATGCCTGGCATTTTTTGGTTCACTACTTGGGATAAAATTTCTCTGATTTTGTTTCCCTCTGGACTAAGAACAGACTATTCTTAATGTTGCAGCCCTAAGGAGAAATCTTGCATCCCACTGCAGCTTTGTTTCCACATATGTTATATGGTCTCCGGAAAATTCTACTACATTAGCAGTATTTGTCCAGTCTTATGTCCAGCCCCGTCCATCGGCAGCAAGTTCCTGTTGTTTCATTTGGATTTTCAAAGAAAAAGGCATCTGCTCAAAACCCACTTGGCAGCTCTTCAGCCTAACTGCTTCCACAGAGCCCCAGGGAGCCCTGTAAAGAAGCTAGTTCCTGCAGAAGAAACTCGTATGTGCCAGTTCTGAATGCCCTGATGACTTTTTTTTCCCTACAGAAACTCTTCTGTGATCAGAAATCTCAAGTTGTCAAAAGACAGCATTTCAAAGGGCAGAAATTCTGAAGTCAAAAGGGAAAGGAGAGTCTGTCCTGGGAGCTGAAGGGAGAAGTGTTTTGTTTAAGCTTAAGAGTCTGAGAGCAGATATGGCTCCTCTGCATAAAAAGAGCAAGAAGGTAAGTGCAGATTTGGGAGACAGCTATTTAAATTCACAGCACTGTTGGCATAAGAGGAATTGATATGTATTGATCCTGAATTAGTTTAGGGAGGAAGGGAATTCTGGACTAGCCTTTTAAGTACGGCTAGAAGGGAGTAGAAATCAACCTGCTTTTGACATCAAGAACGAGAAACAGGCTTATACAGTCACAGGAAGTGTTTCGCCTCAGGGCCCTCCTGTCTCTATCCCTTACAAAGTATTACTGAAATTTGTGATGGGAAATCAGTGCTAGGGTTACAGGTTAATCAGCCTGAACCATTTAATCTAAACAATTGCCTAGATTACTGCAGTCTGTGGAAACTGATTTGAGCATTCTGGGAACTGTGTTCCAGCACAATGTTGTGTTTTCTCCAGTAGGACTGTATTTCACCATGACGTGCTTTTCAAGCATGCATCATGTGAGACATACTGTAAGGTCAAATACAACAATGGCTCTGCATGGCTGGAGTTAGTGTCTAAGCCACTTCTGCTGGCTGCTGTTCTTAAAAGCACTCCCTCTAGTACAGACGTCAGGTCCCTGCTTGTGTCTGCAGTCAAGCCAAACCATGTGCAAGTGTGTTAGTGCATCCAGTTAATTTCTCTGCTATTGCAAGTACTACCAATAGAAAACATTTTCCGGTGCTTTCATCCAATCTACCAGTTTTAATATACTTTCTAATGCTTTCCTGGAGATCCCTGTAGACTGTCCTGGGAGTTGTTTGTTCTTGTCAAGTCAACTGTAGTTGATTAAATCAAGAAGATGGAAACGGGGCTATATAATATCTTATAGGATTTCTCTCACGCAATCCTGGGTGTTTATAACCTGCCCTTCACTGCCTCACAATCAGGTTTATGTTGAAATCTTTACCCTTCTCTCGCAGCCTGGCCAGCTCTTCAGAGCTTTTTTCTTTTATTCCTTCATTCATGATATTCACTGCCCAAAATCAAATATAGAGTCTTGAAATTGAGGATGGGTAGAAAGGAAGGGCATTTAAGTGATAGAGCCTGCAGACAGAGTGTGGTTGCAGTGAAGTGTCTCGCTGCTGCTGCTGCTAAATTGCTTCAATGCTTCTGCAGCCCACTGTTTCTTGCAGGGGCCACTTTCCAGCAAAGCCTGAACTGCTGTTGAAAGCTGCATTTCCTGCTACACAGAGCTCTTGACCAAAGCAGAAATCAAAAGAAGAGCAAACCCAGTGTGGACTCTGGCAAAGATCACCCTCTCTTCATATATAAAAGGGAAGCATTTAGCCTGACCTCATAAAAGAGAGAACTTAAAGGACCGTTCTACACTTTGAAATCTTACCCTTGATGGCATGGAAACAAAACACTGACCTGGGAATTTCAGCAGTTCATTTCATGTTCTGCTCAGCCCGCTGTACTTCCTGAGCATGAATTGGCCATTGCATCATCCCAGGAAAATGAAGGTTATTGGGTCACTGGCTGCCCTTATAATCTGCTCACTAAGGAATTTCTCAAGGGTATAGGCCAGTGCCCAGAATAACATTTAACAAGGTCTGGAAAATTATGCCTGCTACAGGCAGAGACCTCTTAAAAGTTTGCAGGAGGCCTACTGTTTGGATGAGTTAGCAGCACATCCTCCCTCTATAAACATCACTTGAAACAGCTGCTTCCAGGAACCATGGAGAGAAATAGCTGAGGGAGAGAGTCCAGATGACTTTGCTAGTAGCTTAGTACCTTTCTTAACATACGGGCCTGTGCTAAACGGAGAAAAATCGGCGTCGAGATTTTCTCAATCCTATTTGCTTCCAGAATATGTCAGGCAAACTTCTCTTACACAGCCACTCGCTTTACATGCAGTGCAGGTATGTCTGAAACTTCATGCAAAACAGTACTGCCTCTTCCCTTGCAAGTGCTGTATATTCTCTGTATGTGCTGTATATGGCTTTTGAGGGACAGAACAGTATCTGCTTCCTCTGGATTGTGTACCAGACCATAAAGGACAACTCAATGGTTTTGTTCTCCAATTTGATTGCACCATTTCACCAGGGAATAGATCCTGGGATTTAAAGAAATGTCCCACCTACTGGGCAAGTGCCATGACAGATGAGATTCAGTTTACTGATAGCAAAAAAGTGCTGTCACTAGAAACCTAAATATGTTGTGCTGTGCAATCTCGGGCTCGCTCTCCACTTGCTCTGGTGATGATTTGACTGTGAGTTTGCAGGCTCTCCCCAGGCTCTTCTACAGAGCTCCTCTTCACTTAGCTGTGCCTACTAGTGCTGACAGTTCCTGTTTTCTGCTGCCTTTGCACTTGATCACTGTGAGAGTGACTGGAAAGCATTTCCTTCTCACATTCATCTGTTCACACTCTCTCTTTGCTGACAGGAGAGAGGTGAGTTGATGAGGAAGAGATTGTTTCAGGAAGTGATTTGGGGTGAAACTTCACTTTTTCATTTTCCATTTGTTCCTTGCCTGTGGACAGAACATAAGAGAAAAGCTCTGTCAATCCTAACTGGTGTTTCTGGCATACTGGTGCTTGGGACCACTTAATTTGGCTTTGCTTGAAAGTAGTTGAGAGACTGAAGGGAAGGAGGAAGGAAGAAAGTAGGAAAACATCATCATATGATGGATATCTGGAGGATTTTTCTCCCAGCTGCTGCTCACAGTCCAACTCAGCTTCACAAGCCAAATTAGCTTTGTTAATGTTGCTCCAGGCTTCTTGCCTCCTCTCAAAGCTCTTTTGATTTGTTAGCACCTCTCTGGCATGAAGGTAGTCTGAAACCTGCAGAGTCTTCAAGGCAGGGTTTGGGCTACAGCAGAGCACAAAGTCAGTGCCTTCTTCCTAGACAGGGAGCACAGGGACATACAATGCTCCTGCATCGCTAACTCACAGCCACAGATACTGTTTGCACTACCCAGCTGTGGGGATATGCAGAGGAAAGCAATAAAAGTGGTGTTCTCCAGGAAGTGTTTCTGATTTCCCTCATTTATGTCTTGCGATGTCAGCTGGTCCTATGCCCAGAAAAGCTGCTGCTTGTGCTCCATCACCTGATCCCACACCACGACTACTGTTCACCTCTTCTTCAGCAAGCAATGCTGAACTGTTATCACAGTTTTTCTTCAGGCAAAGCATGAAACAGCAAATATACTAGTGACCATAATTCCACACAGGATCCTTGTGCTACAGAGGTAGATGAAATGTCTACAGACAGACAGAATGATCAAAGCTTGAAAACATTTGTGGAATAATTTCTGGTTAACAAGCCCATTTTTGTAATGGGTAACATATGAGAACAAAAGGCACAGGGGAACATAGGCTTTGGAAAATGGAGCTTAATACAAAATTATATATTGCGTATTGTTTTTAAAAAAACAATGTAAGTAGTGCTTAACTGTGATTAGAAGAAATCTAAAACATCTGCAAGAGCTCTTAAATAAACCATGGAAAGTGGGAAGAATTCAACAAATGTTGGGAAACAAAAGAACAAAGAGCTGAGTGGAATTTATGCATCTGCCTTAATATGCCAAGCTTTCCCCCACACTTGTCACTACTGCTAAGCAGAAATTGTACTTTCACTATTTCATTGTGCAAAACTTCTATTAATGACCTATAGCCCTCAAGCCTGAGAGCTGAATTTCTTTCACCATCAAGCTACATGGCTCTTGGCAATTTTCTCTCCATTTTCTTACTGACTGTAGATAATGGCATTCATTTTTCTCAGTAGAGAGAGATATTTAGGGTTAATTTGGGCAAAGAGTTAATTTGGCATCACTTCTAAACTGTTCTTAAATAAAAATGATAACATAATTGAAAAATGGGATAACCTTCAATGCTAATTTTGCCTCTTGTTAGATTATGTTTTAACTTATTTTGCTTTCTCTTTATTTATATCCCCTAAAGATATTTAGGTGAAGTAGATCAACCAATGAACATCACCTTCTTTAAACATACCTTGGCATAGCCCACAATTCAGATCCAGCACAACACTTACTGTCCTGGTTTCAGCTGGGATAGAGTTAATTTTCTTTCTAGTAGCTGGTATAGTGTTATGCCTTGGATTCATTATGAGAAGGATGTTGATAACACACTGATGTTTGCAGTTGTTGCTAAGTAGTATTTATATCAAGTCAAGGATTTTTCAGCTTCTCATGCCCAGCCAGCAAGAAGGCTGGAGGGGCCCAAGCAGTTGGGAGGGGACACAGCCAGGACAGCTGACCCAAACTGGCCAAAGGGATATTCCATACCATGTGATGTCATGCCCAGTATATAAACTGGGAGGACTTGGCCTAGGGAGATCACTGCTTGGGAACTAACTGGGCATCAGTCTGAGTGGTGAGCAATTACATTATGCATCACTTGTTTTGTATATTCCAATTCTTTTTTTATTATTATTATTATTGTCATTTTATTCTTGTTATTATTATCATTATTAGTTTCTTCCTTTCTGTCCTATTAAACCGTTCTTACCTCAACCCACGAGTTTTACCTTTTTCCTTCTGATTCTCTCCCCTATCCCACTGGTTGGGGGGGAGTGAGTGAGCAGCTGTGTGGTGCTTAGTTGCTGGCTGGGGTTAAACCATGGCACTTACCCAAACTTAGCAGCAGCACAGCTAGGCACCATTCCTGTCCCTTTCTTGTGGAAAGAGTTTTATCCATGCCTCTAAAATCCACAGAAGCACAAAAAAGTAGAACCAGTACCCATCAAGCATGGTTACATAGGAAAATAAATTATTTCACATACCCGTGGAGAACTTTTCCTACAACCTGGGAAAAGGTTGGTTGGTTTGTTTTAAATTAGAGAAGCATCCTTCTTTAAGAGTCTAAGGTAAGTAGGATTTGGGGGAAACCACCTGTTTTGGCACAAAACACTGAACTGCATTGTACGAATGGTCAACAAAATAATTTCTCTTAATTTAGTTTTCAAATTGTTGCAGACAGTTCTGTTTAAACCATTCTTTAAATAAAATCTATTCAGAACAGTATTGCGCAGGGGCATGAGACCCAGGCAGTGAAATGTAGAAAGCTTCTTCCCTTTTCCTCTCCCTCAAATTCAAACTAAACTGTTATAGTTTTTCTCGTTATTGCTATGTTTGGCTCAGAATAAACTGCTCTCATCATGAAAAGGAAATAAAATAGGGGAAATTTCTCAGTTGTGGTAACCTGCAGCACAAGCTATAACAAAGAGAAGGGAAGGTCTTCCTCAGAAGTATTTTATTTTTCATATGACTGCTTCTGGTGCCCAATCTCTCATTTAGGATAATTTGAGTATCTCTACTCTACGTTGCTGTGAAATCCAGCTGTACAAATGGAAAAAGCTAACACCAAGTCTATGTATTCCTTCTTGTCAGGATAATTCTTCTTTGATGTACAAATCATTGTTGTGATAAGGCAGGCAGAGATCCATTTTGTACACACAAATGAAATTGTTAACTCTTTTCTCCATTGTCAGAGTCATTGGGACTGCAATCCCACACAATTCACCTCCTCTGTCCTTATTTAACTTATGTGCTGTGCCCACAGTGAAGCACTGACCACTCCAAATGGCCTTTAACTGCTAATTTGGATGCCAGCAATTGTCGTCTTGCAGCACCAGGGAGCTCTGCACAAGCTGTGAAACCCTTCCAAAAGCAGGGCTGTGTAGACTTGCTTCTTCACATGCGCCAACAGATGGAGCCTCTGGCAGGGGCTCAGTTGCACTAGTGCTGAAGGAGCCTCCTCTAGCTATCACGTTGGGACTTTCCAAGACACTATCTTAATTAAAAAAAAAAAAGGGCAGGGGGGAGGCAACTACTTGTAGTTTTTGCAGTAACAATGCAGCATCAAAAAGTTTCTCTGTTGTAATCCTGTCCTGTGTGGTGATGAATACTTGCTGCTACTCAGGCACATGTATCTGCAAAGGCATTTTGGGATGCTGAAGCAGTACCATATTTGGCCACTTCTCTTCCTAGTCCCTGTCTGGTTGTAGAGAAGGCTTTACATCCTGCTAGCATTCCCGGACTGCTGCTAAACATGCATTAGAAAGCTCTACTTTCAATCTTCAGAGTTGCTAAACAGCTTTAAAGAGATGATGACTATTTTGAAAAAGTAACAGACTTTCAAAACAACTGAAGTCAGTCTCTATGCACTTCTCTCCCACCCAGGTAATAAGTATGTTCTCTCAGTTTTCAGCTTTGAACTTGTTTGTATCATATTTGCTTGCATACATAACATTTTTGGGAGCTGCTCCAAGTGACAGTAGTGCATAGAAATCTCTGAATTATCTGAGCCCTGAGATACTTTGCAGTTTGTGCAGCTAAACTACTCTTAAGTGTTGTAATTTTTTCCATCATTGATTTGAGTGTTTAAATTTCCTTCCCAAGTAAATTTGGTGTAAAGAAAAGAGGGAGTCATTCAACAAGAGCAGCTTGTCATAGGGGAAGGCCTGGAGCAGTAGTATGTCATGTTGAACAGTTTTGAGGAAACATTTTTAGCAATTCACTGGGATCACCAAATCCCTGAGGAAATGAGGGTGTATGCTAGGAAACAGAAGCATCGTATTGTAGGCCTAAAAGTGCTCAATGAAGAAAGGAGAAAATTCAGAATTTAACTACAGTAGTCTTAAAGCTTTCCATGCTAAAAAGGGTAAGTGATGGAGACAGGGTAGAGAAAAGTAAGTAGCAAGTGTATATAAATCTGTTCATCTGCCCCTAAAATCTAATGGAAAACAAAGCTGGAGACTAAGAAAATCTCATAGCTTTTTTGTGCTTAATAGACCAAGTAATTTCCCTCAGTAATTTCATGAGATGTCTCTTTAAAAGTCACATTCAGCTTTAGAAATAAATGTCTACTTGCCGATATTCATACCAGCCACATTTCTAGTAGCTGTTTGCTATTTATTGGTTGCTGTAGTTCCCAGGGGCCCCAGCTGGCTGCTTCTAAGTGGATAAAAGTACAGTGTTTTCCTGAAAGAATGGGAGAGATTTTGACTATGAAGAGTTATGTCTCAATTCTCTTGCTCAAGGGTACAGCGCTGGGAAAGGAGTCCCTGTCTTGGACCGTACTCCCATTAGGATGCAAACCCTTCTCAGTCCTCTAGAACTGCACACCTCGATCAAGCCTGGTGTCTCTTCCATGCAGGCTGGTGTCACACCTCAGGCAGCAGCCAACTCCACATCTTTCAGAGGAAGGACAAAGAAATCTTTTGGTGATTTCTCCATGAGCTAAACATTGTAGGTGAGCAGGTTTGACTCCCTTCCTACTTTTGGGGTGGGTTCTGTGCTGACACCTGTGATTCACAAGGAAGAACAACAGCAATTTAACATTGTTCCCATCTGCACTGCTAACCTTCTGCAATAGGAGTTCCCTTGGCTGAGTCAAAACTACAGGGCGGCACTGGTAGCTTCAGTGCTACACCTGAAGAGAACCACGCTGTTGAAAAGGCTAATGACTTTCCTTGCCTTTCTACCCCAGAGCAGTTTTGAAAGCCTCCTGCTTCCAAGAGTAGATGATGTAGTCTGATGCTGGGGAGTATCTTTCCAAGAAGATTCTGCACCCTTAAAGACCACATAGAAAGGTGCACTGGGCCTATAAAAGCGCTGTTTGAAGGGCTGGCATTTTTCATTTGGTTTTCTTTAAACAAAAACTACATGGAGTGGTCTCTTCAGGCACAGGGAAAGGCTGGCTGTAGAAAAAGGAATTCTTATTTCACAATAGAGAAGGTGATGCATGATGCATCCTGTCATCTCATAGCGATGTTCAGTTTTGTGGCCATCTATGAGTTTTAACCTGCTGCTTCAATGAAACAGACATTTGAAAGATTGCCTTGTTATTTAGACACATGGATAGATCTGAAACCAGGTTATGCTTCTTTACACAGAAATGCCAGTAGGGTTGGGAAATTTCCAGTAACATGGTGCACCAGTGCAGAAGTCTTCAATTTCAAACACTCAGTTCCCAGACTGAAGGCAGAGTTGGTGACAGAGCTGTGAGCAGCCTGGTCTGGCCCTGCACTACCCAGTCTGATACAGATGCTCCAGGATGTGCTCCACAGCTCCATGCAGCTCTGCCAGGAGACTCTGACATGCCAACAGGCTTTCAAGTGAAAGAGGATAGAAGCAGAGTGCCTGTCACATGTAAGACTTGGATACTTTTCTGTCTTTGCAAGAAACAAAGGGGTGGTGCCTTTGATAGAGGGATACGCTGTATCTTGGCCTGGAGGTGTCATAGGGTAGCACTTACGAAAGTATAACAATATGAATGAGTCTTGATAATAGCTATTGCATTCTGAGAAAATTCCCAGTCCTTACCTTGAAGCATGAAAAGCTTATTGTGTTAGGATTTTTTAATCTTTCCATATTTTATAACTAAATATCTAATGAGTTTCTTTTTCGTAAGAAGCTGGGTGTTGTTCTTTGTATTCTGGCAAAATTCCAAGCTGAATAATTGCATTCTTAATTCTCACCACATTTCCTCCCCTCAGCAACAGTATTGTGGCATGCTGCTCTACATGGAGCTCTTCTAGTGTTGGTATGTCAGAGGTATCACTTATAGCACGGCAGTTCTAGCATGCAAAGTGTGTTAGAATCAAAGGCATTGAAAAAGCATCAGCTATTATTTTTAATAAATAAATATCCTACAGCTTGAACCAAGATTTTTCATCCCAAGGAGTTTCAGAGCCCCCATGGCAAGGAGAGGAGCTGCATTCTTTTTAGGTTTCCCAAAGAGACTTGCTTTTCTTTACTAACATCTTATCACAGTACCATAAACTGATAAAAGCTGTAAATCCTCTTATAAAATTCCCTTCATTCCTTCCCTTTATGTGTTCACACAAATGCATTCACTGTCAGCAGGGACTCTCCTTGTCTCCTTTCAGAGGCCGCTGCAGTGATCAAGGCAAACCTCCAGTGCCACGCTGGAGATGGTGTCTCACTCGGGAGATGATGTTAGCCAGTTTAATACCTCATCCTCCCACAGATTTCCTGTATGACCTTAGTCAAGTCATTTAGCTTCTACACGTTATACCCCATCTGTAAAATGCGATAATTGCACATAAACCTCACAGAGATAGATGGCAAGATTAAACGCACTGAAGACTGAGAGGTGCTTTGATCTTACACTGGTCTAGTTCCTAGAGAGCTTTGCAGGGATGTGAGTATGAATCTAACTTGGAATGACACCAACCAATTCTCCTGCAGAAGAGGGATCCCAGTGGACCATGCTGGACAGTCGACTTGTCTTTTTGTTTAATGTATTGTCCATATTTTCTGAAGGAGTTCAAAGCAGCCTCTAATTTGTACTCATGTTTTTATCTCTACAGATAATTGCAGGTAAACAGGATTGAAAAGGACATCCCAGCCCCATGTCATTCTATCTAGGCAACTATACGGGAAGCATTTCTTCAGCATGCTAGGTGTCAACCAAATCAGTGTGAGGGAACAGACTGCTGTATTAGTATTACTCAGGAGTGTCCCTATTTCTACTTGCCAAGATTTAATAACTTAACCTGGAGGCAAGAGTAACAAACTGAAACTTGCTCCCTACTAGACAATGCTGTTAAGCATATCTTTATAGAGGGAAGATACAACACTGGTAGGATCATGATAAAAATAACGCTAAGTTATCTAAACTAATCCCTTGTCAAATTCCCTAGATCCTTTAGGCAATGTGTGTGTAGTTAAGATGTTAATTGGTATGGGAATGTGTTGGGTAAGTTACAGCAGTTATTGCTGTTGGAGATACGCTTATCATCCACAGCTCAGTAACACACTTTGTCTGGCACTTGCTGGTGTCAAGTGCTTCAAATGTGTTACTGGGGACAGCAGCTACCTAATCTGCTATTTGTAAATGTCACAGGCTACTGATTGTCCGCACGTTTTCTCTGTTGAGATATGTGTGCCTTCTGCCAGAACTAGGGGATCTAAGTAGCCCAGTACCAACAAGCAAGAAGCCATGACATTCCTGGTTCCCTGCTTTTTAATTATCAGACAGTAAGTTCTGGACCACAAAGCTAAGAATCCAAAGCAAGGAAAATTCCCTGCCCCTGCAAGAATGAGTGATTTGGGAAAATAAATAAGTTAGGAATATCTAGTTTTGAATGCAAGTAGCCAGGTGGTTTTTTTCTTCCTTTCCCTGACGCCTCACACCACCATTAGTCATCTGGAGGAGGAGCGCAAATGTGCCAAAATGGAATAACGGCCAATTTGGGGTAAGATTTTTGGCAAAATCTTCAACCGGTGTAAAGTGAATGCTTCATTAGAATCACCTTAACACAGGTCATGCTAGTTTATGCCATCCTGGAGATCTGACCCACTGAATCAATCCTTTAGTACCTGCTCTTGAAAGAGAAAAGGAAAATGTAAACCAGATTTTGGAAAATATAAAGATGAAATCTGCTCAAGCCCCCATGTTGTTAGTGGGGTTCAGAGGAAAAGTGCAGGGCCACTGGCCAAATTTGATAACTCCCACTTCTTTGAGAGGCAGAAGCAGTTTCAACAACAGAGAAAACATAGCCATGCAGACTTGTGGTACAGCACAAAATTCAAACCTCAGGCACTCCTGCACTGACCAAATGTACCCCTCTCTTAGCACAGCTGATGCCTTTGGAAATGCATTGAAAGCTTCAGTGAGTTTCCTCCCAAGCAGCTGGTTTGCTCTGACGCTGTTTAATAACAGCTATGCTTATCACCATCTTCTTTCAGTTCCCCTGCTCCTTCTCATACATTGTCATTTGCCAGGCTGGCACTCTTTCTTTGTAGTTTGCAACTACTCTGACATTGCAAGGTTACAATTAAATGATACAGTGAACAACACTGCATTTACAGCAGTTGATTCAGATGTGGGACACATTGCTTCAAATTCCTGGCTGATTCCAATAGTGCAGGGACTTGAAACTGAGTTTCCAATGTCAGAAATCAGTGGCTGTTCCTGGGTAATTAGGGATGTCTGATCTCAGGAACAGGCATGTAAATATAAACCATGAGCTCAGCAACACAGTGTTATCCTGCAAGAAATGTCAAATAATCTGCAAAAACATCTTTTTCCTTGTTCATGTCCATAGGCCAGACAGAGCTTGGGGCTACTTAATCATCCAATCTGCACCACCATCTGTTGTTATACAAGTTCCTGTAATGTTTGGTTTCTATCCTGCACGGGAATCCAATATCCTTAAACTCCACTGGAATTGATGTGAACAAAGGCAGGAGGCAACTTCTCAGTGGGTAAAATTCCTATAACCACTAAGCACAAGGTTAGGTGAAATCATGTGATTGGTGTGGAAAGTTAAATATGTGTTAAAAGCTACTGTTCAGCTTTACTAGCAATGCAGCCAGGATTCTCATTTTAAGTAATGGGGCCTGTATATCTTAAAACCAATATTTGGAGAACTAAATTCTTCCAGTTTCAGTAATACCTTGGAATTTTATAAATCATGTAATCTTTTTTTGATAGCTCAAACAGCATACACCCAAAGGTTGTCTTTTGTTAATACCTCCATAGCTAGCATTCCAGTCATGCTCTTGCCTCAGCAGTAGAAATCCAACAGTGATAGTTATCACCATATTTTGTGGGCACAATCAGTGCACAGTAGGATAACATGCTTTGCAATAATAAGGCATATGTGTAAGGCTGTTGCCAGGTG
Source organism: Haliaeetus albicilla (assembly GCF_947461875.1). Lineage (NCBI taxonomy): Eukaryota > Metazoa > Chordata > Aves > Accipitriformes > Accipitridae > Haliaeetus > Haliaeetus albicilla. The sequence continues at coordinate 9,149,606 of NC_091494.1, read as the reverse complement.
AGCTGCCAAGGCAGCTTTAAAATAGCTCCAGACTAGTGGCTTTTGATTAAAGCTCCATTCTCTAGTTTATTCCAGTGGCCAGAAAGAAGTACTCCAAAACTTACATCATCTTGCTGTCTGCCAGATCCTGTTTACTCTTGCCACTTGCCTCTTGAGCAGCCAAACCTTGTCCTGTTCAGTAGCTGGTGGTAGCCACCAAATGACTATATGGGGAGCTGGGAAAGAGGCATTTGAAAAAACAGCTACTCAGATTGCCTAAAAATTCTCTGCCTGTCCGGGAACACTCTGTCAGCTGAAGGTTTTGGCAATGCCTGTGTTGTGCCTGGGAAGATTGGATAGTTGAATTTAAACCACAGCCTCAGTCCTATCTGCATATGAAGCAGAGTGGTAATAAGAAGGAGAAGTGTTTGCCAAATGGAGCAAAAAAACCCCTTGATTCCAAGCGGTTATGCACAGCAGGAATAATCTGTTCTTTGATGCATATCTTTAACCAAAAGGTGATTGAATCAGGGGGGTTTTTTCACTTTTTTTTTTTTTTAAATATTCCCAGGAACTGTTGCAGTAATAAGTAGGTGTTTATAGCATTCTGACATACACCAGGCATCCTGGTGTGTGAAGTTTACCTAAGTACAAGGCATTAGAATGCTCAGTAGTAATGCTGACAAAACTAAACCATTGCATTTGTGGTGTCCTGGGCTTACAGGGTAAGTAACTTCAGATGATCCCTCTCTTCCCAATCCTGACTGCTGTGAATTCAGGCAGTTTTGAGATCTGGGATTTTATTGTTCTTTTCTAAATAATCAGGCCAGCGCTGGGCATCAGAATTTATCCTACTGTCCTTGGCATTGATGGAGCAAGGCATTTGCTATGATGGATCAGAAATGTCTACATATATATACACACTGTCTCTTGGGAGGAGGCAGAGCATCTGTATTCATAGGTAATATATTGTTTTGCAGTGATTCCTTTATGAAAGCCTGCCCATGATGGAAAAATTCTTCTGGTGAGGTACTTAAACACAGATGTATTTTTTTTTGATGGAAGTTAACTGAGGTTGTGATTCCAAAGGCCCACGAACACTGTGTGTAATTAAACTTTGGCAAAGGCAGATTATATGACTCTGGCACAGAGAAGCTTGCATCTATAAAAGGCAAGATCTGTCCTTTGTTTATTCCCTAGTAAATCAGTGAAGTATGGTATGGTATTTTAGCATCAACTTAGCATATTTTATTTTCCCCTCTAATTTACAGGACAGTGGAAAATAGAGATTGACTAAGTTTACTAACAATTTAGAGACTGTTCATTAAAAAAAAAGATTGTAAAGCAAACAGTTTCTCAGCTCTACAGACAATAGGCAGCACAGTGCATTTATGGTGTGGTATTACAAGCTTCAGGTGCCACAAGAAAGCCAACCCTGATTTAAAGCTGCGCTAGCAAGCAATAAACTTGAAATGGCGTTTAAGCAAAGGGAAAAGTCAGGCTGCATGTATGTAAGAGAAATTACTGATATAGACAAGATATCAGTGTCATCTAATGGTACTGAAGGTTTCTCTGCAAACGGTTATCATAAGAATAGTACAGTGCTGACTGCATCACCCATTTGCACTATGCACTGCCAGTGGGACATGATATGTATCTTCCTTAGCGTTTTACTTTGGATCAGGATTGTAGTTTTGATGTGAATCTCTCTGTTAACCTTACTTCCTGTGCTTTCGTTTGTATTGGGTGGCCCTGAGGCACACAAACTGGGTACCTTTTAGATGAAACTGGAAGATGTGATCAGACCACAAACAGGCATTCAGTCCACACAAGACTAGAGAAAGTCTGAAATAAAACTCCCTAAAGTGTATACAGGGCAAACTCTGGACCTTAGTACCAAATTATTTGCTCTACAAATCTGTTACTTTTACACCACTTTCCTTGCTAATGTAGATACAATTGTACCTGACTATCAGCACACACACACACACATATATATATGTATACGTAGCACAAGTCAGTGCCGTTTCAGTGAAACCTGCTACTATCAGTAAATAGTATTTCCTAAATATTACAGTAGCTTTATAGTCAGCTAAGTTTGCCAACTACTGTCCCATGTTCTTTAAACTATGAGCTGCAGCCAGCCCAAGGATAGATAGCTAGAGCTGTTCTAAGTAGCAGGATTCCCAGTCTCAAAGCTGAGGAAACCTAAATTCAAAGAATGTGGTTGGCAGAGAAATATGTGTTCTGATTGCTTGTTTGCACTCCACCTTGACATGACCAGCAGCGTGTGTAGATGTCCACCTCTTTGTGTAGACTGAGATAGGTAGATGTGGTGCTTAGGGACACGGTTTAGTGGTGGACTTGGCAGTGCTAAATTAACGGTTGGACTTGAGGATCTTAAAGGTCTTTTCCAACCTAAATGATTCTATGACAAAAGACTGCAGTCTTGGTTTCCCTGAAGCTTCCACAACAGCAGGTTTTGATGATCAACTGTTTAACCTCAGATGTAATCTAACTTGGTCTGGTATTTACAGCTCTTCCACTCAGACTGCTATGGGGAAATACCTTCAAAAAAGTAATTTCAGACAGGAAGAAAAGAAAGTAGTCAAACTGAAAATTTCCATCACAGTACTTTGCTACAGTTTTGACTTGTCCTGTCATTGTCTAGGATGAGATTTCAAATACTCCCAATATGAGAAGGGCAATGTGAGACAGTGTTCACTTGCACTTCCTTATTCAGCTTGAGAGAGCAACCACAACCTCGCCCAGTGAGAAATCCCAAGTATGGCTATGAAATCATATCTGCCAGGACTGACTGCTGCTGTGAGTGCAGTCTGATGCTTTTGCCTCTCTCCAGAAGATGTGTGCCAAGACCTGTCACTCACACTGGTATCCTAAAGGTGACACAGAGGCCTCTGTGACTCCTGGCTGTCTCGCTAAGACTGAATTCCATCAAAGGATGCAGTTCCCTTATGTGCGCATGTTTGCCATTTGCTCGCTTTGATGATTGTGTGAGTTGCCATTTGTGGTAGCCATTTCACTTGTGTTAAAATAAATGCTGAATTATGTATGCAGCCAACAGCAGCTTTAATGTAGGCAGGCACCTTTTTAGCATTCAGAGGGGCAAACACACAGGTGGAATGAACTACAGCTGTTTGTAAACTCTTTATCCACCGTAGCAATTGTTTTGAAGTGGGAGTGATCTCCCGGGATGCTCCAACTTCTGCGTGTGCCCATGTCAATTATAAAAAAACCTGCACCTTCAGGATCCTGGAGTGTGAAGTCCTGGACACCCTGGGCCTAATTCTGAAGTCATTTACCCAAGCATAACTGGAAGTATTTCAGCTGAAGTCTGTGAAGTCATCCTGGCATGAAATGGCTTGCGAGATCAGAATCAAGACTTTCCCCTTGTCATTAAGGCTTTTTAACTGGAGTTACTTTGATCAGAAGGGAAGTAAAATAAAAACAAGGGCAAAACTCTGCCTCAAGCAAACATCCTGAAAGATTTCAATTTCTTTTTCTACCTTAGGAAAGAATGAGCTTATTTCAAATTTAGACCAGGGAGAGTCAGCTTCTGCATCAAATGTTGGACCCCTCTTCTCCACTATGAGTTCCAGTCAAGGTGCCATTTGCCTTGAGTGACATTTTGGCTAAATGCTTAAAGATCAATCCATAGTCTGCGTGTGATTATTGACTATGCAAGGGAACTGCATTTGGGAAAATGTGCACACAGTTATCCTGCAGGTCTCCTTTCCTGCCAGTGTAGAACTTGCATCCCACTTCTATGTATCGTTCATCTTCTACAGAATCCAATATGATTTAGAAACCCTTTGCTCTTTTTCAGCAAGCTTTTGCTGAACTTCTATTCTCTTTCTCAGAATGGTGCTTTTTTTCCTTTAATGGCAATAATCGTGGTTGTTACGTGTTCTGAGAGATGGTCACCCTTTCAGGAGTGGCATCAGTCTTCTCTGCTTGCTTTCTATTGCTGCAGCTTTATTCTCCATACCACTTAATTGACCCACTTGGTACCTCTAGTTGTTCTGGTAAGATAAGGAGATACCCATGTACCTCATGCCATCCCCCCTTTTGTCTGGTCTTTTTTCAGACTCCATGACAGCCCTGAAGTGCTTACCTTCAACCCTAACCTTATATGTTTCTGATTTTTAGTAGAGATACATTCTCCACTTGAGTCCCATAAGCTCTCACTGCTGTCCTAAAACTCCATTCTTATGGCCAGAGTATATCTATCTTTCAATGTCTACCTAATATTTCCTCAGTCTTTATCTGCCAAGTGAGATTCCACTCTTTCCTGGCTTTTTCTTTACTTCCCCACTCCATTTCCTGTTTTACCTACTGCCTTTGCTTCAACCAAGCCCCTCATTGTAAGAGAAAATTAGGTCAAGACTGCAGAAGTAGCGGAGACAAAAATAACTGAACATTACAGAGGCCCCAAACTTCCTTGCGAACATCTCTGTGCAACACTGAATCAAAACTGGTGTTAGCATTCCAGTGGTCCTAGAGGCTCCACAGGGATCAGCTGTCTTCAAGAGAGCTCAGGTCTTCAGGAGAGAAGCCATTTTAACTCTCAGTCTCACTGTAAGGGCCTTGGAGTCACACAGCATGGGCCATAATGCATAATACAAGCGTAATGCACAAAACAATGTTAAGAGAAGACCTTAAAAGCTTTTTGAATACCCCTAGTAAATTCATTTGGTTTAACTAGAACTACCAGCCAAAACTGCGATGGAGAAAAGAAAATTCAGAACACCAGGACATGCTGAAAGTCAGAAGGTAAGCAGAAAGCTGGATTTGAAGTTGAATCTCAGTGCACACGTTTCCAGGCCACTATCTTACCTATTAGCCTAAGTGTAATCATAGATGTGTCACTCTCAACTATGTATTTTTATTTTCTGTTAATTAGTTCAGTCCCCTTTTTTGAACAACTGTTCCCTCAATCAGGACAGCTGCACAGTTTGGATGAAAAGCCACCCACAAGTGTATCCCATCTGGAGCTGTGGTAATTAAACCCAAATAATTAAGACATTCATGAGCGGCATGTGAAACCTCTGGAAACTGGCAATAAATTTTTTTGTGCAGGCTCGCGTCACAGTGGGCTGGAAGCCAGAGCTGCTGCATGTTTTTGTGCGTGCGTGTGTGGAGAGCTCACTTCTTTGGCTCTCTCAGGGAGGAACAGATCAGTATGCAAATGTCAGCTTCCTAATTAAGCACTACTTTCATGGGTTATTAAACAAACAAAAACCCCACAAAATAAACCACAGAAATATTTTGAAACGGTATTACCAATTTAAACCATTTTTTGAGTCCAAAAGAAAAATACTGTCATGTTAACTTGTATACTAAGCTTTCAGCAGACACAATTTAAATGCTAAGTTATTAACCACTGTACAACTATATTTATACTGGAAATTACATTTGACCCTTTCAAAGAGCTTCAGATGCATGCCACACTCAGTTCCATGGTGCTATGGATACACTTGAGACTGCAGAAATGTTGTTTAATTCTTCCATTTAGCTTATGAAACTTCTGTGGATTCAGTGCACTGGATTTTAGCCCAGACTTTAATATTCAGTCTGAAGCCTTACAGAGAGAGTTCTAGAAAATACTTTTGGCATTGACAGAGTTCTTTCTTACCTGCCTATATTAGACCAGAGAAATGCTGGCAAAAAGTATGACTCAGGCACTCTCTTACACTCTGAAGTTTTCAATGTTGAATATATTCAATCCAGTCATGGTGTAAAAAGGAAGGGGAAAAAACCCTCTTAATTCCCTAGAGTCCAGGTGTAAATCATGGAATAAAGTTCTTGTCAGCAAACTGAGAGGCTAACTTCATGAATAATGAAGTAACAAGGCTCCCTTCCTTACTTGAAGTTTCTCTTCTAAGACGTAACTTTATGCTCCACATCAACTGACGTCCTGCAAGTAGGTTAGCTGGTAGACCTGAGGAGGGTTAAGCTCAGTGACATAAACAGGCAGAGCCTGATTTTTCCTTCCAAGCATTTCTAAGACTCCAATAGTAAAATTCTAGTGGACAGAGCCTATCTAGTGTTGTTAATTAAAATTAAACTATAGAAGATAATTGACCCATTTCCTAAGACCAGTAGGAGTAACCTACTGTAGTGAACTTAGTAAGGAATAGTGGGCTAGAGACCAAAGCTTTCCTTTAAAAAGGAGCTCTTAACCCATAACCATTCAAGTTCCATTTCCTTAACCCAATTGCCAGGACCCAAGGAAGAGGCAAGAAAAAAAAAAGAAAAAAAAAAAAGACAAGAAGTGGTTTTGTTTATCAGTAACGTAGTAAAAAAAAAAAACCTCAGCCCTGATCTAAATCTAGAAAGAGGCTATTTTATAGAGTGCCTGGTCACATGCAACACACATGCAAAGATTTCCTAAACTGGAGACAGGAATTAGATCCCCGGTGAAAGATGTGAAACACTGAAAGCACTTATTTCTTACTTTGCATTAGTTCAGTCTAGAAACAAACTGGGCTTGTTAGAACCTGCATGCAAGTACTTCGTAGTGCATCACAAAACCGGGGGCGGGTTGCAGCCCCGATGAGCCCAGGAGCGCTGCTCACATTCTTGAGTGCCATCTGCTGGCACCTTGTCTGTTACCTCTGCCGTATACATAACCTGTGATCCTCCCAGAGGTTGTTAATCCGCACTTATGCTTCTGTGAGACAGAAGGCTATCCAAGGGTTTTTCAAAACGGAGCTGACCTGTCTCCCCATGCAAACTTTGGACCAGAGGCTCTGAGCAGCAATGCTATGGTGACGGAAAAGTAGTACATGTAGCACTGGACTATGGTTTGCACGGAACAAGGTTGAACACGCTGTGTGGTGCTGCTTTTGAGGCTACTAAAAGAGAGAACATGGAAGGCTGATAGGCCCTTATTTAGTTAGAGATGTTTGCTTGCCTCACTTGAGAAATATGTGAGTGTATTGCTATTTTCACATAATACTCTAACAACCACTTTTTTTTTTTTTTAAAGACACTGTAAGTCACACTGCCTCTCTTACTTGAGTCAGTAAATTGTGTGTGCGCATGTTTGGGCACAACTGTTTGTAAAATTGTACTTAATAATGAAAAAAATCTCTGTATTTTGGCATTAAAACTCTACCCTACTCTACATTTGCAGGTTTTGTATTCCGTATTTCTACAGATACCAGAAAGCAATTCTCTTCTGCACAGGTATTGTTTTAGTAACCCTGATACACTATAGAAAAGCTTTATTTTTTTGTTGGTCCTGACATTAGACAAGCCCTTACTCAGATTTGCACAGTGGGCAGCAGATAAATACCTGATATTGTTTCAACTTTTCAAACTGCCACAGGTGATCAAAACTCTCTGAAAGTTCAGGACCCTTAAAGTGAAGTTTATCTTACCTCACAGGAAACAGACACAATCAAGTAAGTTACTCCAGAGCTGAGAAAGGGAAGAAAGCTAGGCGGTTAGCCACTGTCTCAAGTTTATACAGAACAAATCATGGGATTTCTATGTCTGGTATTCAAAATCTTACCTCAGCTGTTATTTCCCTGTGGGCAAGTGTCTCAGAGGTGACTCCAGGTGAGCTGGGTTCTGGGCTCTGCTCCTTGCAAGGCCTGGCATATATTGCTTGACTGGGGGTTTGGACAGGCAAGCATTGACTCATCTCACTGAAGCAAGGTAAAGACACACCTCACTAAAGCCTTGTAAGCCATGATTGTTCCTGCTGTCCGCTCTGCCCATCTGCTAAAGCTTACCGCCCTCATGACAGAGCCATCAGAAAGGAACAGGCTGTGCTTGAGCCCTTCCCTTGTACAGGTTGGTATCTTTGCTCCATCAACTTTCATATTTGTGGTAAATGAAGCTGGATTACATACTGGAGCCGCTGAAGTGCAGGGACATCTCTTCTGCTCTCTTTGCTGTGGGGGATGCCAGCGCTGGCACGGAGGCAGGGCACTTGGATGGGGCTGATAATGTTTCAAACCACCATGGCAAGAGTCTCTGGAGTGCAGTCAAAGCCTGTGGGGCCATTTCATAATCTCCCTGTGCCACTGAGCTCTGGTCTTTACAACAGCACAATGGTCTGCTTTATCTATACACATTAGAAAGATTTTGTGGCTGATACTGTATAATATAACCCACATGTTGCTGAGCAAAATGGTGCTTTCACTGCCCTCCCCTTTGTGGGTTTTGGCACGCGGGTCTTTCTGTATAAATGTCATTGCATCCCCCACTATGCAGGCAGGCACGTAAACGCCTTGGTGTTCACTCACAGCCCGTGCGGCCCAAGGTGCGCACGTATGCCCCAAGGTGCGCACGTATGCCCAGTGCCGCCTCTGGTAGGCCCTGGTTGGGGGATGAGGCAGGGCAGTGAGGCCTGGCTGCCTGCAGGCACGGCGCTCCCAGCCTGCTGGGGCTCCTCAGTCAAATGCACGGTTATTTCTGGTGGTGCGAGGAAGGGGAACTGGCAGCAGAATTACCTTCTCCTAACCTCTTTTTGAGCTTTCATCAAAAGAGGTCCGACATTTCTTCTCCTCCTAGACTTCCTCTCCCTTTTGTGAGATGAGAAACAGTCTTTGCCGGAACGCAACCTCCTCCTGCCTTCTGCCCCCGTGTGTGACTGGATCCGGCGCTTTTCCCTCGCTTTTGTTGGCGGGGAGCGGGGCAGACACCACAGGGGACGAGGGAGGGCAGTACCGCGCTGGGGTCCCCATCCCCTTCACCCGCCGGTGCCCCTCCGCTCCGCAGCCCTCGGCGTGGCTGCCACCAGCAGGCGGAGGGGATGCGGGGGCCGGACGCAGCAGGCGGTGAGCGGCAGGCGTGTGGCGAGGCCCCGAGGCGACGGGGCTGGCTGCTCGCCGGCTGACCGGCCTTCTCTGCGGTTTTTGGCTCTTGAGGGAGCCCTTCTGGCTGGCAGATCTTTCTCCTCCTCCTCCTCCGCCCCCCCCTCCCCCCCCCCCGGTATTTGGGGTGCCCCTGGGAAGAAATGGGAGAAGGTCCGTCCAGCTTGCTTTGTGGAGGCTGTACACCTAAAATGGCTGCCATTGAGCAGGGCTGGATTTGGCCCGACAGCCCAGATGCGTCAGCCTGACAGGATCAGGGTAGGTTTCTGGTTTATAAAATGCTATACTGGGATTTTTGTATGTGGTGACAGGTGCTGCTAATGCTTTTATGGGCTACTGAGGCAGAGGTGACTTATTAAGTTAGTGCGTGCTGGAGTTTCTCTTAAGCCCAGGCCCACCTCTAGGCAAATCCCTATTCTGCAAATGGGGCACAAGATGAACTGAGGCCATTATGAAGGTATCCCATACATGACTGACTTTATTTTTTGTGTAATTTAACAGGATAAAGAGTATGAAGAAACAGCAGCACACTGCTCAGTAAAGTTACTACAGGAGGCTGCAGCAAGAGGGAAAAGCTGCTGCTCTCCTGTCTGGGTGAATGTCTGTTATTCACAGTAGAGCAAACACAGGCCTCTAAGGAAGGAGTGCAGCAGATACTGAACTGGCAAAATACAGAAGGTAAGAATAAAAGGAAAATGCAAGATCATCTCTCAGAGAGCTGAGCTGTTTACTGCTGCCTAGTTTAGCGCATGAAAATGGGGTATTTACAGCTCTTTTCTGTCACAAATCCCTACCCAATGCACCAGCAGAGCAATTTTGGCCTCTGCTTGGAATTGCTGTGGGGGACTTTTTTCCCTGCTCTGTGACTTGTTCTGTTACTTCTAGGCCCGAGCAGTTTCTTGCACACTCACTGCAAATGCAGGAGGGGCACTGATCTGCACTGTCCCCAGACTTTTGGAGTATAGGCATACTTCAGGAGTGAGCAGTGCAGGATTTGTACCATAGCAGAAATTCTCACAGAAACAAACTCATTGCTCTTTGATTATGGTCCCTGTACCAGCGTATAAGAAGCTGTAACAGGCTGCTATGGCTACCAGAAATTCTCCACCCTCTTAACAGATGTTGATCTAGTTGAGGGAGGAGTAGGTCAATTCATGTTGCAGACTCCTGCTGAGGCAGGTGTCTGTTTAATTATTACACACTAGTTACATAAGGAAAAAAGGAGGGGCTTTCTGAAGGCAGAAGATACATAGTTTCCTGTAAGAGAAAGCCTAGAAGAGAAAAACTCAAGACACCTTTTGGTCTCTTATTGTCTTCCCTTGTTACTATATCAAAGCTGTAGGAAGATAGTTTTAATGGCGGAAAATACATATTGTTTAACTTACAGCATTTTAGTAAAGAGCATTAACTGTATTTGAAACACTTGCCCTTTCCATTCAGTAAGGGCTGATTTTGGAGAGCAATTGCAGTACTGGTCTAATGCCTTTTCCCCATTAAGGAATTCATGCCATTAAAATCATATGATTCACCAAACGTCATACTCCAAATAAAATGAAGTTCTATGAAAGAATTAAAACAACCTCAGCAGTGAGGTCATGCCAAATAAACAGCATCTCTGATCTGGATTCAGAGCAGCAGCTTGTGCTGGCAGCCTTTGTGGGTAGAAATGACATTTTTCACTATGTATTGTTTAGTAGAAGCACCTCCAGTATTATATTTATTTAAACTGTGATTTTTGTCAGAAGTGCCACCCTGGGTTTGATACATTAAATTACTTTTTTTGAGGGGGAATAGAAAAGTGCTGAAAGCAGGAGTGCACCTAAACCAACACCTAATCTCAGCCAAGCACAAGCCACCTTTTCTTCACCTCTTTTCTCCTTTGCCAAACATGTTCTGACCCAAACAGTGCCCAAGCAAATACCCCAATTCTTAATGTTTGCCAGCACTGAGTATTTTCTAATAATTGGATGAGTTTTGGAGCTTACTCTCAGCTTCTGTTAAGAAATTTCTAATACAGGTTTCCTGGGAAGCTTCAAAATGTTGAAGAAACCTTCAAAGCCACAGCAAAGATTTTGGCAGATTGCAGTAGGCGTTGGAACAGGCCTATTTTAAGGAGGAGATGAGAGGTAATTTGGCTGGGTGGAGCAAATTTCAGGCTGGATATCCGTCTCATCGTTTTACTTGGCTTAACAGTAGTGGTGCTAACACCACTCAATACTGTGATTCTGAACATACGTATTAGCAAATTCAAAATTACAATTTTAGAATTGCAAAAGTAAAATATTGATGCTATCATGATGGTGTTCTGCCTGTGATGTTAGAGTTGAGTGCCGCCAGCCTCCTGTTAATGCTGTGGTGTCTAAGAGGCTGGAGGCTTGCTGTGTTCCTTTCTCTCCAGCCAGAGAAGGTTTTCTGTGCTTAGGTACTTTGCCATGCTGTCAATGTCCTTGGGCCTGGAGACCCCATCCTGCAGAGAGCTAGGGAAATGGGAGTTGCAGTTCCACATCCTCTGCTTTGCAGCATAGTCCTGAAGAACAAGATTGCAAGTTTCCCTGATGAGATCACATTGGCTGAACAACACAGGCTTCTGACAGGAGAAGCATGCAAGCTGACCTCTGAACAGAAGTGCCCCCCCAAACCACATTGATCTTTTTGTCTGAGGATTTAAAACTCTGAAAATCTGTGCGAATACAGTATCTTTTGAGGGATAGTGTCAGAATCTTTGGAAGACTCAGTTGGGCTTTTTTTGGTCCATCCCTACCCTAGATACAGTGCAGTTTTTTGCTACTGCTGATGTGCTAGTTTAAGCTGTTTCACTGCTTTGGGGCTTCTGTGGATGGTGGGCTTGGACAGGATAAAAATTT